>NC_068288.1:0-197752 GCF_025860055.1 Xyrauchen texanus | reverse complement strand
GTAATGTCGGTCATTCTTGGTTTGTGGATTCCTTTTGGCCTGTACTATTAATGTACCAAATTAGAACATTTTTGACCAGAAAATGGGAATTTCGGCATGGCCTGTAGTGCTCCCTAGGGCTGAATGTTGGCCATTCTTGGTTTGAGGGTTCCTGTTGACCTGCAGTATCAATGTACCAAATTAGAACGTTTTTGACCAGAAAACGAAATTTTGGAGTAGCCTGTAGCTCCCTAAGGGCATAATGTGGGCCACACTTGGTATGTGGGTTCCTGTTGGCCTGTAGTATCAAAGTACCAAATTAGAAAATTTTTGACCAGAAAATGGGAATTTTGGCTTGTCCTGTAGTGCCCCTAGTGGCTGAATGTCGGTCATTCTTGGTTTGTGGATTCCTGTTGGCCTGTACTATTCTTGTACCGAATTAGAACATTTTTGACCAGAAAATGGGAATTTTGGCTTGTCCTGTAGTGCCCCTAGTGGCGTAATGTCGGTCATTCTTGGTTTGTGGATTCCTGTTGGCCTGTACTATTAATTTACCAAATTAGAACATTTTTGACCAGAAAATGGGAATTTTGGCATGGCCATTCTTTGCACAGTACTTCAGAGTGATGTCATCTTTAAGCATGTTAGGTTTGAAAAACCATCAGTCAAAATTACATTTGATTTATTGACACGTATATATTGTTAAAATTTGGACATTTACATAAACACGCCCTTTCAGCCATTTTGTATCGTATTCATTTTTCCTAAGTAACGCTTTCAAGGATGTCCATTCTACACATGTGTACCAAATTTCAAGTCAATTGGAGCTACGGTTCAGGAGAAGAAGAGTTTTGTAGGTTTTCGCAAATTTTCAACGTACGGGAAAATCCATCATGGCGGAAGTTATGGGTTCTTGAGGCTTTTTGTTCCCCATGAGGAATGAGGCATGTACACCAAATTTCAGAAGATTTGGACAAATGGCGTGGAAATTGTATCACTTTGAATTTTGTTTTTTGGGCGTGGCCTGTAGCGCCACCTATGGGCTGAATGTGGGCCATTCTTGGTTTGGGGGTACCCGTTGGCATGGAGTATCAATGTGCCAATTTAGAAAATTTTTGACCAGTGACTTTTTGAGCTATTGGGGCTCAAGGAGAAGAAGAATAATAATAATAATAATAATAATAATAATAATAATAATAATAATAAAACCATCAATTACAATAGATTCCCTCCTACGGAGGAATCTAATAATAATAATAATAATAATAATAAAACCATCAATTACAATAGATTCCCTCCTACGGAGGAATCTAATAATAATAAAACAATAAACCATCAATACAATAGATTCCCTCCTACGGAGGAATCTAATAATAATAATAATAATAAAACCATCAATTACAATAGATTCCCTCCTACGGAGGAATCTAATAATAATAATAATAATAATAAACCGACAAATACAATAGATTCCCTCCTTACGGAGGAATCTAATAATAATAATAATAATAATAATAATAATAAAACCATCAGATTCCTCATAGAATCTAATACTCATAATAATAGTAATACTAATAAAACCATCAATCAATAGATCAGAATCAATAGATTCCCTCCTACGGAGGAATCTAATAATAATAATAATAAAACCATCAATTACAATAGATTCCCTCCTACGGAGGAATCTAATAATAATAATAAAACCATCAATTACAATAGATTCCCTCCTACGGAGGAATCTAATAATAAAACCATCAAATACAATAGATTCCCTCCTTACGGAGGAATCTAATAAATATAGCTGCAAGCAGCAATGCGGATTCCTCCTCAAAATGGCAAATCATTTAAAATTGATCAGTAGATGGTTGGGGATAAACCCTCCCAATTAAGGAATTCAAAAAAACATGTCTTCGTCTGATTCCTAAACAAAACATTTTCAATGTACAGGAAAATCCATACCGGACCTTATGGATCCTTGAGGCTTTTTTGTTCCCAATGAGAAATGCGGCATGTACACCAAGTTTCAGAAGAATTGGACAAATGGGGTGGATATTATATCATTTTGAAAAAAAAAATTTGGGGCGTGGCCTGTAGCGCCACCTATGGGCAAATGTTGGTCATTCTTGGTTTGTGGGTTCCTGTTGGCCTGTAGTATAAATGTACAAAATTAGAAAATATTTGACCAGAAAATGGGAATTTTGGAGTGGCCTGTAAGCCCCTAGGGGCTTAATGTGGGCCTTTCTTGGTTTGTGGGTTCCTGTCGGCCTGTAGAATCAATACACCAAATTAGAAAATGTTTGACCAGAAAATGGGATTTTTGGAATTACCTGTAGCTTCCTAATGGCTGAATGTTGGCCATTCGTGGTTTGTGGGTTCCTGTTGGCATGTAGTATCAGTGTACCAAATTAGAACATTTTTGACCAGAAAATGGGAATTTTGGCATGGCCTGTAAGCTCCCTAGGGGTGAATGTTGTCCATTCTTGGTTTGTGGGTTCCTGTCTGCCTGTAGTATCAATGTACCAAATTAAAAAAATTTGACCAGAAAACGGAATTTTGGCGTGGCCTTTAGCTCCCTAGTGGCTTAATGTCGGCCATTCTTGGTTTGTGGGTTCCTGTTGGCCTGTAGTACCATTGTACCAAATTAGAACATTTTAGACCAGAAAATGGGAATTTCGACATGGCCTGTAAGCCCTCTAGGGGCTTAATGTCGGCCATTCTTTGCTAGTACTTCAGAGTGATGTCATCTTGAAGCATGTTAGGTTTGAAAAACCATCAGTCAAAATTACATTTGATTTATTGACAGGTATATATTGTTAAAATTTGGACATTTACATAAACACGCTCCTTTCAGACATTTTGTATCACATTCATTTTTCCTAAGTAATGTTTTCAAGGATGTCCATTCTACAAATGTGTACCAAATTTCAAGTCAATTGGAGCTACGGTTCAGGAGAAGAAGAGTATTTTTAGGTTTTCGCAAATTTTCAACGTACGGGAAAATCCATCATGGTGAAAGTTATGGGTCCTTAAGGCTTTTTTGTTCCCCATGAGGAATGAGGCATGTACACCAAGTTTCAGAAGATTTAGACAAATGGCGTGGAAATTGTATCACTTTGAATGAAAAATCACTTTGAAAATCTCTACTTTCACTTTCACTTCTCTCTTAAGATTTTTTTCTGTTTTTTTTGTGTGATTTACATAAGCATATCACAAGCAATTTTATTTGAAAGACTATCTAGGCACATAATAACACTGTATAGCTGTGACTGTTTATAACTATTTCAAAATGTAGCCTACAAGCTCACACTTTAAATGGTCAGTGCTTTGATTTTTAAATCATTAAAATAGCAACAGATCCAGTGAAAAAATGGAGTGATTGTGTTTACATGCCATTCAAAAACGTGGCATTTTACAAGGTAAGAGAGAAATAAAAAAACTTAAAATAATACCATTTGTACTTCTCAATTACTTGGGAATGTCTATGTTCAGGACCTAAGGCTAAATTGTTACTGTCTCTTTAAGAGGCTTTTATCGCATGATACGATACTTAAGGCACAGTTCAGTTTAATCTTTTGAGAACTGAGAAGTATCATTATTTTCGTTTTGTGCCATGCTTGTTGCATTTGTATTCATTGTGAGATGATAAAATAGAGACTGCGTGAATGGTTGATTTTGTTCACTTGAATTTTGTGACGTGTTTCAGAAAAATAATCGCTGAAGACAGAGACTGAGCACCCTGTTTATTTATTTTACAAAAGCACAAGGTTTTGTTGTTATTGTAAGTGTACACAAATAAAAGTACACATTTCATAGTTCAGTAATGATGTCTTGCATGTTTCTGTATGGGCAAAAATGACGCAGTATTTTGTTTAAGTTGTTTCCGCTGTTTCGAGAGAAAAATATAGCAGGACGTCATCTGGAATAATGCCAGAATAAAATATAATTATTCCAGATTTCTTTCTCAACTGTTTGTTCACTTGAGACATAACAGACTCCTCAATATATCATGTATTTTGACACTCTGTTGTATGAAATTGTCCGTTCAGACGCAAGCAGCAGCGAAAGACATCGGAGTGCGTGAGTTAGACGCGACGCTGCTCGCTGTGTCACACAAACAGCTCGCAAACATGTATTTGAGTTGTTTTGACATTTGTTGAGTTGAATAGTGTAAAATCGCTTGAATGTTCAAACAGGCAAACATTGTATACAACCGACAAACCTTCATGATGATGCGAGCAAAAATGATCTCGCCACTGGGTTTGCGTGTTGTCAGAGACAATTAAACAACATCATTCTCGGAAGTTTTGATACGCTAGGATTGATCAGCCCATCCCTACTTTCTTTAGACATATGTTTCATGTTTGTGTAAGTTTTTGTGACGTGTTTCAGAAAGATATTCAGCTTAGACAAAGAGCACACGGTTTATTTTCTTTATTTTACAACAAATAAAAGTACAACTTTCATAGTTTGTGACGATGTATTAAATGTATCTGTATGTGCAAAAATAACGCAGTATTTTGTTTAAGCTGTTAACGCTGTTTCGAGAGAAAAATCTTAACAGGACACCACAGCGGCATCCGTGTTGTTCACAATAATTCATAATTAAATATATTGATACCCAATTTCTTTATCAACTGTTTGTTCACTTGATACATAACAGACACCCCAATATATCATGTATTTTGGTGTATGAAATTGTCCGTTCAAACGCATGAAGCTGTGAAAGCGTAACTCTCATCGGCGTACGAAGCGTTAGTCGCGACGCTGCTCGCTCGCTGTGTCACACAAACTGCTCGAAAACATTTATTTGAGTTGTTTTGCCTTTGTTGAGTTGAATAGTGTAAAATCGCTTGAATGTTCAAGCAGGCAACCATTGTACACAACCAACAAACCTTCGTGGAAGATCGCGAGCAAAAATGATCTCGCCTCGAGGATTGGCGTGTTGTCAGAGACAATTAAACAACATCATACTCGGAAGTTTTGATACGCTAACGCTGTCTCGATAGAGAAAAATCTAACAGGACATCACAGCGGCATCACTAGACCCCTTCAATAATTCATAATTCAATATATTGATACCCGATTTCTTTATCAACTGTTTGTTCACTTGAGATATAGCAGACACCCCAATATATCATGTATTTTGGTGTATGAAATTGTCCGTTGAAACGCTAAGAAGGAAAGCGTAACTCTCATCGGCGCATGAACGTTAGACGCTGACGCTGCTCGCTCGCTGTGTCACACAAACTGCTCGAAAACATTTATTTGAGTTGTTTTGCCTTTGTTGAGTTGAATAGTGTAAAATCGCTTGAATGTTCAAACTGGAAAGCATTAAGACACACAATTGATTTGACATACCTCTGTGCAGACGTAAAATGTCTTCTGTAGTCTAAGTCTGGAGCTCCACCCACTAGGAGACCGAAATGCTTCATTAGAGAGATTGCTACAGAAGAGCTGCATGTGGTAGACAGAGTTACTCCAGTAGAGGGAGCCTCTTTGCTCAGCCAATGTAAGTGAATGGGATTTTACATGTGGACCATATTTGTCCAGTAGAGGGAGCACTTTTGCTCAGCCATTGTAAATCAATGGGATTTTAAAAATTTTTGATCATCTTTTGTGTGTACATTTACATAAACACGTCCATTTCAGCCTTTTTGTATTGTATTCATTTTTGCTAAGTAAAGTTTGGAAAGACATACATACTACACACGTGTGCCAAATTCCAAGTCAATTGGAGCTGAGGTTCAGGAGAAGAAGAGTTTTGTAGGTTTTCCAAAATTTTCACTGTACAGGAAAATCCATAATGGCAGAAGTATGGGTCCTTGAGGCTTTTTTGTTCCCCATGAGAAATGAGGCATGTTTACAAAGTTTCAGAAGATTTGGACAAATGGGGTGGAAATTATATCACTTTGAATTTTTGTTTTTTGGGCGTGGCCTGTAGCGCCACCTATGGGCTGAATGTTGACCATTCTTGGTTTGGGGGTACCGTTGGCATGGAGTATCAATGTGCCAATTTAGAAAATTTTTGACCAGTGACTTTTTGAGCTATTGGGGCTCAAGGAGAAGAAGAATAATAATAATAATAATAATAATAATAATAATAATAATAAAACCGACAAATACAATAGATTCCCTCCTTACGGAGGAATCTAATAATAATAAAACCATCAATTACAATAGATTCCCTCCTACGGAGGAATCTAATAATAATAAAACCATCAATTACAATAGATTCCCTCCTACGGAGGAATCTAATAATAATAAAACCATCAATTACAATAGATTCCCTCCTACGGAGGAATCTAATAAAACCATCAATTACAATAGATTCCCTCCTACGGAGGAATCTAATAATAATAATAATAATAATAATAATAATAATAATAATAATAATAAAACCGACAAATACAATAGATTCCCTCCTTACGGAGGAATCTAATAAAACCATCAATTACAATAGATTCCCTCCTACGGAGGAATCTAATAATAAAACCATCAAATACAATAGATTCCCTCCTTACGGAGGAATCTAATAATAAAACCATCAATTACAATAGATTCCCTCCTACGGAGGAATCTAATAATAATAATAATAATAATAATAATAATAATAAAACCATCAATTACAATAGATTCCCTCCTACGGAGGAATCTAATAATAATAATAATAATAAAACCATCAATTACAATAGATTCCCTCCTACGGAGGAATCTAATAAAACCATCAATTACAATAGATTCCCTCCTACGGAGGAATCTAATAATAATAATAAAACCATCAATTACAATAGATTCCCTCCTACGGAGGAATCTAATAATAATAATAAAACCGTCAAATACAATAGATTCCCTCCTTACGGAGGAATCTAATAAAACCATCAATTACAATAGATTCCCTCCTACGGAGGAATCTAATAATAATAAAACCATCAATTACAATAGATTCCCTCCTACGGAGGAATCTAATAAAACCGTTCAAATACAATAGATTCCTCCTTACGGAGGAATCTAATAATAATAATAAAACCATCAATTACAATAGATTCCCTCCTACGGAGGAATCTAATAATAATAATAATAATAATAATAATAATAATAATAATAAAACCATCAAATACAATAGATTCCCTCCTTACGGAGGAATCTAATAATAATAATAATAAAACCGTCAAATACAATAGATTCCCTCCTTACGGAGGAATCTAATAATAATAATAATAATAAAACCGTCAAATACAATAGATTCCCTCCTTACGGAGGAATCTAATAATAATAAAACCGTCAAATACAATAGATTCCCTCCTTACGGAGGAATCTAATAAAACCATCAATTACAATAGATTCCCTCCTACGGAGGAATCTAATAATAATAATAATAATAATTAAAGCTGCGAGCAGCGATGACGGGCCCAAGCCGGTGGCACCGCCACCCCTGGGCCTTTAGGGTCGCCGCGCACGACGGGCAATAACGTAAGCTCGCTTCGACCGTCGAGAAGATGTGTGCAAATTCCAAGAAATCCACATTCAAACCAAAATATCTGACTTTCTGTTGGTCTGTTTGTTCACTTGAGACATAAGGGGTGATTTAAAAGCATTTTGAAAGTGACACACTTCCTTCTGCCAGTTGGTGGCGCTATAACTGACTCACAATAGCAACATCCATGCGATCGGCCTCTTACAGCTGAACACACTGCTGAAGTTTTGTCGAGATCAATTAATGTATGCAGAAGTTATAACAGACTTCCTGTTTCTCTTACTGCCTTCTGCCAGTTATTATAGGCTTTGTACTTTACTCACGCTCCAATACCGACGTAGAAAATCATCCTCTTTGCATGCTAAAAATATGCTTGGAAACATCACAGTGGAGCGGTGCTTACTGTGAATGATACTGAATTGTACTACTGACTATTTAAACAGAGTAATTTTTATATGGTAGGTTTACTATTTTATTATTATATTTTATTGCGGCTATAATGAACAGGCTGCAATGTCAAGATTGCAATGATGGAGTGTGTGTGTGTGTGTGTATTTGTAACCTTAAAGGGGTCATATAATGCCATTTTTGTAC
The DNA here is from genome assembly GCF_025860055.1 of Xyrauchen texanus. Lineage (NCBI taxonomy): Eukaryota > Metazoa > Chordata > Actinopteri > Cypriniformes > Catostomidae > Xyrauchen > Xyrauchen texanus. The sequence continues at coordinate 189,705 of NC_068288.1, read as the reverse complement.
AAGTTAATATGAATCTTTAGGGTCTAAATGAAAACTTTGTAATATACTTTTATTAAAAATTCTCATTAGTGTTTTAAGAAAACACAAATTTTAACTGCTCAAAAACAGCTCCGTTTTCAGCACGCCGTTTCAGTGCATATGACTTTAAATGATATTGAGGTTTGGTCACCCGCCCCTCCCTCCGTTCTGGGGGAATTGTAGTCTTGAATCATATGCATTTGCAAGATGTAAACAGTATTTTGCCAGTATTGTGTTACCATTCATCTTCATGCAGTTATAACTGTTTTTTTTACATTACTTCTTAATCAGTAACATACAAGTAAACCAGGTGTAACTTAGTGTTACCATGTTAACTGTAACACCTGCGTACACAGTTTTTAATAACACAATAACCATAACGCGTTGTTCATTATAAACGTGTGATTATGAATTATATTGAGAACGTCGTAACGTTATGGAAAACATGCCGTAATGTACCCTGAGTGTAAACATTAGCCACATGCAGTTTAGCGTTGTTTTGGTTGAACTCACCTCTGAGTGCTGCTTTACCTGCAGTTGAGCGTTGTTAAACTCACCGATGAATGGTGTTGTACGCCACAATGAGCGTTGTTAAACTCACCGATGAATGCGGTTGCCTATGAACGCGCTAAACCTTTGCTGAGAGGGTTTTTAAAAATAAAAAAACTGTTGGAGGGCCAGATAAAGATGATCTGGGGGCCACCATTATACTAGCCCTGCCATAGATCATTTATTGTAGCCTATTCCTTTTTATTTTTATGTATTGCAGTCTCGACCCATTCGCAGCAGACCAAAAACGTACGTGCAGGTCCAGCTGTTTCGTTTTGGTGGTGCGATGAAGACTTTCGTCGAACATCAGCACGAACGGTCCCGTGATTTTGGAAATTAGTCATCATCCGCTATTCCAAAGCGCGTAATGGCTGATGGCTGTCGTTTGCTGGAGACCCTTCACAGCAGTTAGATATTTTTCACTTTTTGAATGAGACTCCAGCGCCGTACACCCAACATTCCCAATGTAATAGCTTTCTTGCATAAGCAGTAGGCTTCAAATGCGTTATTTGCAACTGGCTTTAACCAAGCACGAAATTCAGATTTTTCAAGCCAAGTATCGCTAAACTTGCACTTCCTCATAGCTGAATAAAATCCGTTTAACGTCTTTCTGTTGTATCCAGAGACTCGCGCCAATAACACGAAAGCTCAAAACTGGCTGTTGCATGTTGGTCTATTTTGTAGTCATAATACAGCGAATTATATTTGGACTAGCGAAATAAGAAACTACAACACCACGGAAGTAAAAAAAGAAACATTCCAAAGCGCTAGGGAGCATTTAAATGAGATTTACATGGACGTAGGAAAATTAAGACCTGTTAAAAATTATTTAAGACCTAGAACACAATACTTCAGCAAATTTAAGACCTTTTAAGGCCTTAAATTTTGATTTTGAAATTTTAGACTTTTTAAGACTTTTTAAGACCCCTGGAAACCCTGTTTTTTTTTTTTTTTTTTGTAGAGTATTTTTTTATTGTATCACCAAAGCAATGACGCTCACGACTCCCGTTGAAGTATCCAGCATCTGTAAGGTCTGCAAATAAGTCGATCCAGAACTGAGACCTATATACATTTTGAAGAGTCCTCAAGCTGATGTTTACACCGTGTACAGCGTACGAGTGGCCCTCGTTAAAATATTGAACGCAATGATGCAGTATGTCTTGTTTTTCCGTCTGGTCCGCGTCTTTTAAAATCTCCAAACACCGTTCTCAACAGTCAACACGTACAAGTCTTCTTCTTACGTTAAAACAACGAGAATACAGAAAATGTACTTAGACCTCCATCTAGTGGTTATATTATAGAATTAAAGGAGAAATTACATATGAGACAGCTTTATAACTGAAATAGACAAGTTTAATATAACTATACTGATAAGTGTATATTTCCAACGTCATGTTTGTGTTATCCGTTTCTGTAAGTTTTTGTGACGTGTTTCAGAAAGATAATCGCTTAGACAGAGTAATAGTTTATTTTCATCTTAACCGGACATCACAGTTGATCAGTGAAATAATTCATAATTCAATATATTGATACCGATTTCTTTATCAACTGTTTGTTCAATTGAGACATAAGGGGGTGAATTCAAAGCATTTTGAAAGTGACACACTTCCTTCTGCCAGTTGGTGGCGCTATAACTTTGACTCACAATAGTCACATCCACGCGACCGGCCTCTTCAAGTGAAGAAACTGCTTAAGTTAAGTTTCATCGAGATCAAGTAATGTATGCAGAAGTTATAACACACTTCCTTGCTGTTTAAGCTTCATTTATGTGCTTTTTTGAGCTTCAAAGTTCTTGTGCAATGTGTTCCACATTCAAACCAAAATATCTGACTGTAGGTCAAAGTATGAAACCAATACCCCACTTTTGTCTGAAGGTGGCGCTACTGAGCCCCTGCACCAGGCATCAAAAAGAAAATTCAAGTTTGAAGAGCTGCCGCGACAGCAGTATTTAAGATATCAATAATTCTTTCACACGTCTACATCTGCCGTGTGTTTACATTATACACCTAAAGTTTGAAGTAAATCGTGTAACAATAAGTGGGTGATTTTAAAGCATTTTGAAAGTGACACACTTCCTTCTGCCAGTTGGTGGCGCTATAACTTTGACTCACAATAGTCACATCCATGCGATCGGCCTCTTACAGCGAACACACCGCTGAAGTTTCATCGAGATCAATTAATGTATGTAGAAGTTATAACACTCTGACTGTTTCTCGTTTCTCGCCATCATTTCGTTTCCTTGCCACGGCCAAACCGTTGGAGATATCAATAATCTGCCGGCAATTTTTCATGGTCAATGTCTTGACATCATGCTGACCGAGTTTGGTGGCGATTGGTGGAGTTCTCTGGGAGGAGTATTCCAAATTCCATTGCGTGCGTTTTCAAACAACCCTAAATAGACGGTTTCCTGTTGGTCTGGGGTAAAAAGTGAAAGTATGAAGGATATATGAAATGATGAGATCTATATGTGTACCGAGTTTCATATTATTACATGCAAGCGTGTTTGAGTTATAGACCAAGTTTTGGCCCCTGTTCCAGGGGCGCTGTCGAGCCCCTGCCACGCCCGGTACCAGCTTCAGGCCGGCCCTAATGACCGCAGGTTCTGACCCGTGTGCAAAGTTTCAAGAGTTTTTGAGCATGTTAAGAGCCCCAAAAGTGCCCGTAAGTCGTAAAAAAAAATAATAATAATAATAATAATAATAATAATAATCCTAACGAAAACAATAGGGTCCTACGCACTTTGTGCTTGGGCCCTAATAAAACCATCAATTACAATAGATTCCCTCCTACGGAGGAATCTAATAATAATAATAAAACCATCAATTACAATAGATTCCCTCCTACGGAGGAATCTAATAAAACCATCAATTACAATAGATTCCCTCCTACGGAGGAATCTAATAAAACCATCAATTACAATAGATTCCCTCCTACGGAGGAATCTAATAATAATAATAATAAAACCGACAAATACAATAGATTCCCTCCTTACGGAGGAATCTAATAAAACCGTCAAATACAATAGATTCCCTCCTTACGGAGGAATCTAATAATAATAATAATAATAATAATAATAATAATAATAATAAAACCATCAATTACAATAGATTCCCTCCTACGGAGGAATCTAATAAAACCATCAATTACAATAGATTCCCTCCTACGGAGGAATCTAATAATAATAATAATAATAATAATTAAAGCTGCGAGCAGCGATGACGGGCCCAAGCCGGTGGCACCGCCACCCCTGGGCCTTTAGGGTCGCCCAGCGCACGACGGGCAATAACGTAAGCTCGCTCGACCGTCGAGAAGATGTGTGCAAATTCCAAGAAATCCACATTCAAACCAAAATATCTGACTTTCTGTTGGTCTGTTTGTTCACTTGAGACATAAGGGGTGATTTAAAAGCATTTTGAAAGTGACACACTTCCTTCTGCCAGTTGGTGGCGCTATAACTGACTCACAATAGCAACATCCATGCGATCGGCCTCTTACAGCGAACACACTGCTGAAGTTTCAGTCGAGATCAATTAATGTATGAAGAAGTTATAACAGACTTCCTGTTTCTCTTACTGCCTTCTGCCAGTTATTATAGGCTTTGTACTTTACTCACGCTGCAATACCGACGTAGAAAATCATCCTCTTTACATGCTAAAAATATGCTTGGAAACATCACAGTGGAGCGGTGCTTACTGTGAATGATACTGAATTGTACTACTGACTATTTAAACAGAGTAATTTTTATATGGTAGGTTTACTATTTTATTATTATATTTTATTGCGGCTATAATGAACAGGCTGCAATGTCAAGATTGCAATGATGGAGTGTGTGTGTGTGTGTGTATTTGTAACCTTAAAGGGGTCATATAATGCCATTTTTGTACAAGTTAATATGAATCTTTAGGGTCTAAATGAAAACTTTGTAATATACTTTTATTAAAAATTCTCATTAGTATTTTAAGAAAACACTAATTTTAACTGCTCAAAAACAGCTCCGTTTTCAGCACGCCGTTTCAGTGCATATGACTTTAAATGATAATGAGGTTTGGTCACCCGCCCCTCCCTCCGTTCTGGGGAATTGTAGTCTTGAATCATATGCATTTGCAAGATGTAAACAGTATTTTGCCAGTATTGTGTTACCATTCATCTTCATGCAGTTATAACTGTTTTTTTTACATTACTTCTTAATCAGTAACATACAAGTAAACCAGGTGTAACTTAGTGTTACCATGTTAACTGTAACACCTGCGTACACAGTTTTTAATAACACAATAACCATAACGCGTTGTTCATTATAAACGTGTGATTATGAATTATATTGAGAACGTCGTAACGTTATGGAAAACATGCCGTAATGTACCCTGAGTGTAAACATTAGCCACATGCAGTTTAGCGTTGTTTTGGTTAAACTAACCTCTGAGTGCTGCTTTACCTGCAGTTGAGCGTTGTTAAACTCACCGATGAATGGGGTTGTACGCCACAATGAGGGTTGTTAAACTCACCGATGAATGCGGTTGCCTATGAACGCGCCAAACCTTTGCTGAGAGGGTTTTTAAAAATAAAAAAACTGTTGGAGGGCCAGATAAAGATGATCTGGGGGCCACCATTATACTAGCCCTGCCATAGATCATTTATTGTAGCCTATTCCTTTTTATTTTTATGTATTGCAGTCTCGACCCATTCGCAGCAGACCAAAAACGTACGTGCAGGTCCAGCTGTTTCGTTTTGGTGGTGCGATGAAGACTTTCGTCGAACATCAGCACGAACGGTCCCGTGATTTTGGAAATTAGTCATCATCCGCTATTCCAAAGCCGTAATGGCTGATGGCTGTCGTTTGCTGGAGACCCTTCACAGCAGTTAGATATTTTTCACTTTTTGAATGAGACTCCAGCGCCGTACACCCAACATTCCCAATGTAATAGCTTTCTTGCATAAGCAGTAGGCTTCAAATGCGTTATTTGCAACTGGCTTTAACCAAGCACGAAATTCAGATTTTTCAAGCCAAGTATCGCTAAACTTGCACTTCCTCATAGCTGAATAAAATCCGTTTAACGTCTTTCTGTTGTATCCGAGAGACTCGCGCCAATAACACGAAAGCTCAAAACTGGCTGTTGCATGTTGGTCTATTTTGTAGTCATAATACAGCGAATTATATTTGGACTAGCGAAATAAGAAACTACAACACCACGGAAGTAAAAAAGAAACATTCCAAAGCTGCATGGAGCATTTAAATGAGATTTACATGGACGTAGGAAAATTAAGACCTGTTAAAAATTATTTAAGACCTAGAACACAATACTTCAGCAAATTTAAGACCTTTTAAGGCCTTAAATTTAGATTTTGAAATTTTAGACTTTTTAAGACCCCTGGAAACCCTGTTTTTTTTTTTTTTTTTTGTAGAGTATTTTTTATTGTATCACCAAAGCAATGACGCTCACGACTCCCGTTGAAGTATCCAGCATCTGTAAGGTCTGCAAATAAGTCCATCCAGAACTGAGACCTATATACATTTTGAAGAGTCCTCAAGCTGATGTTTACACCGTTTACACCGTGTACAGCGTACGAGTGGCCCTCGTTAAAATATTGAACGCAATGATGCAGTATGTCTTGTTTTTCCGTCTGGTCCGCGTCTTTTAAAATCTCCAAACACCGTTCTCAACAGTCAACACGTACAAGTCTTCTTCTTACGTTAAAACAACGAGAATACAGAAAATGTGCTTAGACCTCCATCTAGTGGTTATATTATAGAATTAAAGGAGAAATTACATATGAGACAGCTTTATAACTGAAATAGACAAGTTTAATATAACTATTCTGATAAGTGTATATTTCCATCATCATGTTTGTGTTATCCGTTTCTGTAAGTTTTTGTGACGTGTTTCAGAAAGATAATCGCTTAGACAGAGTAATAGTTTATTTTCATCTTAACCGGACATCACAGTTGATCACTGAAATAATTAATAATTCAATATATTGATACCGATTTCTTTATCAACTGTTTGTTCAATTGAGACATAAGGGGTGATTTCAAAGCATTTTGAAAGTGACACACTTCCTTCTGCCAGTTGGTGGCGCTATAACTTTGACTCACAATAGTCACATCCACGCAACCGGCCTCTTCCAGTGAAGAAACTGCTGAAGTTTCATCGAGATCAAGTAATGTATGCTGAAGTTATAACACACTTCCTTGCTGTTTAAGCTGCATTTATGTGCTTTTTGAGCTTCAAAGTTCTTGTGCAATGTGTTCCACATTCAAACCAAAATATCTGACTCTAGGTCAAAGTATGAAACCAATACCCCACTTTTGTCTGAAGGTGGCGCTACTGAGCCCCTGCACCAGGCATCAAAAAGAAAATTCAAGTTTGAAGAGCTGCCACGACAACAGTATTTAAGATATCAATAATCCTTTCACACGCCTACATCTGCCGTGTGTTTACATTATACACCTAAAGTTTGAAGTAAATCGTGTAACAATAAGTGGGTGATTTTAAAGCATTTTGAAAGTGACACACTTCCTTCTGCCAGTTGGTGGCGCTATAACTTTGACTCACAATAGTCACATCCATGCGATCGGCCTCTTACAGCGAACACACCGCTGAAGTTTCATCGAGATCAATTAATGTATGCAGAAGTTATAACACTCTGACTGTTTCTCGTTTCTCGCCATCATTTCGTTTCCTCGCCACGGCCAAACCGTTAGAGATATCAAAAATCTGCCGGCAATTGTTCATGCTCAATGTCTTGACATCATGCTGACCGAGTTTGGTGGCGATTGGTGGAGTTCTCTGGGAGGAGTATTCCAAATTCCATTGCGTGCGTTTTCAAACAACCCTAAATAGACGGTTTCCTGTTGGTCTGTGGTAAAAAGTAAAAGTATGAAGGATATATGAAACGATGAGATCTATATGTGTAGCGAGTTTCATATTATTACATGCAAGCGTGTTTGAGTTATAGACCAAGTTTTGGCCCCTGTTCCAGGGGCGCTGTCGAGCCCCCCTGCCACGCCCGGGTACCAGCTTCAGCCCGGCCCTAATGACCGCAGGTTCTGACCCGTGTGCAAAGTTTCAAGAGTTTTTGAGCATGTTAAGAGCCCCAAAAGTGCCCCGTAAGTCGTAAAAAAAAAAATAATAATAATAATAATAATAATAATAATAAATATAGCTGCAAGCAGCGATGGCGGGCCCAAGCCGGTGGCACCGCCACCCCCATGCCTTTAGGGTTGCTGTGCACGATGGGCAATAACGTAACCTCGCTTTGACTGTCGAGAAGATGTGTGCTGTAGACCTTGCATCAGTGTGGGCTCTGCAAAAGTGCGATCGAGGGCACATATCAACCACAAAGTATGCGTGAGCACCCTTCTGATACCTAAAATGAAAAATGAGACACCCTACGGTCTCATGGAGTTAATGGACACATGAAATAAGTACACAAGACTGAAAATTCATATGAAGTGTGCCATTTGGGACAGGGCCTATGACCGTGAACCACAATAGTCACATCTATGAGGTAATTCAAATGTAGAATAATTTTTAATGTCATAGGATGTCATAGGCCAATATCTTCTGCAGCACTTAAATGTGTTAATCCAGAAGGCCAGTATTTATCTGGAGGTCTTTGTACAGGTTTATTAATGTAATTATAATTTACGCTTATGTGTTCCTATGATATGCAATGGAAGTACATTTTTATGTTTAACATGGGTGTATTCACAATACATAGCATACGATATCATATTTTACGATTATTTATCATTATGTTAAGTAGATCATTAAAGTTAAGATAGTAAATGTATTTATATATTTTGTAGTAGCTAATATAACAAGCAAGTACACTGTGGGAATTATGAATTATACCAATGGAGTCGTATGGATTGCTTTTATGCTCCCATTATTATGCTGTCCTTTTTATTCATAAATTAATTTCCTCGCCACGGCCAAAACGTTGGAGATATCAAAAATCCATCCGCAATGTAGCATCCTCAATGTCTTGACTTCATGCTGACCGAGTTTGGTGGCGATTGGATTAATTCTCTAGGAGGAATATATATAATTCCAGAGCATGTGTGTCCAAACAACCTATAATAGCTGACTTCCTGTTGGGCTGGCGTAAAACTTAGAGCACGAAAGTTGTTCGGCCCGATGAGATCTAGAAGTGTTCCAAGTTTCATATTATTACATGCAAGCATGTTTGATATATGGACCAAGTTTTCAGACCCCGTTCAAGGGGCGCTGTCGAACCCCCTGCCACGCCCGGTACCAGCTTCAGCTCGGCCCCGATGGCCGCGGGTTCTGACCCGTGTGCAAAGTTTCAAGAGTTTTTGAGCACGTTAAGGGCCCCAAAAGTCCGGAAACCTTGAAAAACAATATCTTAATGCAAATCTCACCCAACAGAAAACCCCTCTCCCTCCCTTCCCTCCCTCCCTCCCCACACACACACACACACACACACAGAATCGCAGGTCTGTCTGTCAGAGAGAGAAAAATTCAGAGAAATCCACATTCAAACCACAATATCTGACTTTCTGTTGTTCGGAGCTAATGACTGTAAATTAGAAAGTTGTTCAGCTCGACGAGAACAATATACACGCCAAGTTTTGTAACTGTAGATAGAACTAACTAAGTTATAACACACTTCATGTGTCCTTTTTTAGTCCTAAATCAATTTCCTCGCCACGGCCAAACCGTTCGAGATATCAAAAATCCGTCCGGAATGTAGCAACCTCAATGTCTTGACTTCATGCCGACCGAGTTTGGTGGCGATTGGATTCATTCTCTAGGAGAAATATATATAATTCCAGAGCATGTGTTTCCAAACAACCCATAATAGCCGACTTCCTGTTGGGCTGGCGTAAAACTTAGAGCACGAAAGTTGTTCGGCCCGATGTGATCTACAAGTGTACCGAGTTTCATATTATTACATGCAAGCATGTTTGATATACTGGACAAGTGTTTGAATCCCATTCCAGGGGCGCTGTCGAGCCCCCTGCCACGCCCGGTACCATCTTCGGCCCGGCCCTGATGGCCGCGGGTTCCGACCCGTGTGCAAAGTTTCAAGAGTTTTTGAGCACGTTAAGGGCCCCAAAACCTTGAAAAACAAAAATAAAAGCATTTCACTCATCAGCAAAATCAGCCCCCTCCCCCAGACACAGAGAGACGTAGGGTCAGTGGGAGAGGCAGAGAAAATTCTCCAAAAATCCACATTCAAACCAAAATATCTGACTTTCTGTTGGTCTGAGCTAATGACTGTAAATTAGAAAGTTGTCCGGCTCGATGAGAACAATATAATTACTGAGTTTTGTGACTGTGGGTTAAAGTATAAAACCAACCCCTCACTTTTGTCAAAAGGTGGCGCTACTGAGCCCCTGCACCACGGCCGTTTCTGAAACTTTGCACATGTCTACTGGCTAATAAATGTGATGTGTCTGTCGAGTTTCATGCAATTTCAAGTATGCTAAGAGTCTAAAAAGCATCAAAAAAGAATATTCGAGTTTGAAGCATTGCCACTGCAACAGTATCCAAGATATCAATAATCCTTTCACATGTCTACATCTGCCGTGTGTTTACATTACACACCAAAAGTTTTAAGTAAATCGGGTAAAAATAAGAGGGTGATTTCAAAGCATTTTGAAAGTGACACACTTCCTTCTGCCAGTTGGTGGCGCTATAACTTTGACTCACAATAGTCACATCCATGCGATCGGGCTCTTACAGCGAACAAACTGCTGAAGTTTCATCGAGATCAATTAATGTATGCAGAAGTTATAACACACTTCCTGTTTCTCTTTTCACGCCATCATTTCGTTTCCTCGCCACGGCCAAACCGTTCGAGATATCAAAAATCCGCCGGCAATTTTTCATCCTCAATGTCTTGACTTCATGCTGACCGAGTTTCAGTGGCGATTGGTGGAATTCTGTAGGAGGAGTATTTCAAATTCCATTGCATGCCTTTTCCAAACAACCCTAAATAGACGATTTCCTGTTGGGCTGAGGTAAAAAGTAAAAGTATGAAGGATATATGAAACGATGAGATCTATATGTGTACCGAGTTTCATATTATTACATGCAAGCGTGTTTGATTTATGGACCAAGTTTTCGGACCCCGTTCCAGGGGCCGTCGAGCCCCCTGCCACGCCCGGTACCAGCTTCAGCCCGGCCCTAATGGCCGCGGGTTCTGACCCGTGTGCAAAGTTTCAAGAGTTTTCGAGCACGTTAAGAGCCCCAAAAGTGCCCCAATAGTCGTAAAAAAAATAATAATCATAGTCATCCTAACGAAAACAATAGGGCCTTGCCTTTTCAAGGCTTGGGCCCTAATAATAATAATAATAATAATCCTAACGAAAACAATAGGGTCCTACGCACTTTGTGCTTGGGCCCTAATAATAAAACCGACAAATACAATAGATTCCCTCCTTACGGAGGAATCTAATAATAAAACCATCAAATACAATAGATTCCCTCCTTACGGAGGAATCTAATAATAATAAAACCATCAATTACAATAGATTCCCTCCTACGGAGGAATCTAACAAGAAGCAACAATACAAAATAAATAAATTAATTTAAAACAAAGGGCATCAAGGACAATTAAAATCATAACAGCAAAGCTAACTTGTGTTTGTGTGCATGTCACTATTACATGTATGTGTGTATTCTTGTATATGTTTATTTGAATAAGAACATTTGTATATACATGTGTACAAGCAACTGCACGGCATCAGCCTCATGCAAACCGACATTATTTTTAAAAATACTGTCAATTAGTGTCATTCAAATGTAATTTTTATTTAGTTGTATTTTTTAAAAATGTCTCCTGTATTTTTACCCTTATCTTTGACCATCATTCTATCTCTCACACAACAACTCCACTCCCACTTGTCTCCCAATTCCACATCCCAACCTTCAGTTTCGCTCAGCCCATCCCATCTATCTCTACTGGCCACCCCCTTTGGGTTTCTACGCAACACATATCTTTCAACTATGCTTTGATGTTTAACATACAATTTCAATCATCTGTCTAATCAAACAAAATCCACAGATTGCGAGTTGAAAATAAATCCTTTTACAAAAAGTATTAGTATATTATTTATTGACTGACGCGGTCTCTCCAGATCTCCTAACAGTACTATTTCTTGGGTCAATTTTAGATCAATGCTATGCATTTTCAGCCATTCCTGAACGTGAGAGCAGAAACGGGCTACCTGTGGGCAATACCAGAATAAATGGTCTATTGATTCTGTATCTTCGCAACAAAAGCTGCAGAGCTTCGATGATTTTTGCACCAAATATTCAACATTATGTTGGTGGCAAGAATTCTAGATAATAATTTTAGCTGAAAAGGACGAAGTCTCGAATCTTGCGTTGTTTTATATATCAACTCATACACCCTGTACCATTGTATCGGTACATCAAAAATCTCTTCCCACTTATTTTGCAATCTGTATGGCACAGTTGTCAACATCCTGGTCCTCAAATGAAACTGGTATACTTTCCTATTTATGCTATTTTTATTCCTCTGCCCGTTTTGATCCTTTATATTGGGTAGACAGACCAGTACTGATATGTTTGACTCTGTCTTGCTTTCTGTTGCTCTTCAGATTGTGGATCCTTTGGCTCGTGGACGGCAGTTCCGTTATGAAGAGTCCGAGGGACAGAGGACGGCCCATACAACTCGGGCTCCTTTGACGCCAGGTGGAACCTCTCTCTGCTCATTTACAAGCCAGCACTCCGGCTACACTTTTTTACCAAGGAGAAAAAGAGAATCTGTGGCTCAGATGAGCCTTCGTGCTGCCTCCAACCTGCTCAAGGTGTGTGTTTTTATTCAATTTATTTTTACTCTTCTTCATGCGCTCAGTTCTTTTTGTAGTTGTTGTATCATGATCTCCTCTTGCAGTAAGTAAGGTTGTGTAATATTGTCCTGTAGGGTCGACAGGGTCTACAGGGCACTCCGTTTGGACGTGGTTATCAGAGGAGGAGTTTTGCTCAGCACAGCTGGCTTGAAGAAGACACTGTGGACACGGCAGACACCTCTGATTCAGTTTTTTTTAGCAAAGTGAGTGTGCATTTGTTTTGTGGCTACATTAGTCTTCCAGTGGGTGTTGGCAGTAAATTTGTCAGTATGGTAGTGGTCTGTGCTTATTATCCAAAGATTCTAGGTTCAAACTCCAGTAAGAGCAAACCATGAACTGGCAAGCCTTAAACACTTAACACCATGCTGCTCCAGGGTAACTTGCTAGTAACTAAGTGCCCTGTTGCACAAGTTGCTTTGGATAAAATGGAAACTGCTAAACAAAGCCTTAGGAATGGATTTTGGATGGATTTTTTTTTAATTCTCCAATTCAAAGTTGCACTATAACGGTATAAAACCGCTAGAAAAATAAAGGCAATGATAAAAGCTGTGTATTTACATTCATGACAGTGTTATTTTTAACATGTTTTAACACGCATTTTTGTTGACAATAACATGCTAAATGATAAAAATGTGTTGGTGAAATATACAAACTTTAACCAATTATTCATACAAATCATCAAGAAATAGATTCCAAGGCACTCTTCAGTTCTTCATTAAAACTGCCTTTATTAAGTTGCTATTTCATATTAGAAACAATTTAAAACTGTCAACCTGAAGCGTTCTGGAAAGATTGTGGCTGATCTCTCCCACCCCGGCCACAATCTCTTTGAGACACTCCCCTCTGGCAGAAGGCTGAGGTCAATCAGGACAAAAACCTCACGCCACAAGAACAGTTTCTTCCCATCCACCACTAGCCTTATCCTCAAGGCCCCGGTACCCACCCTGACACACTCCACCTCTGGCTCTACATGCCACTGTACTTACTCTGCTGTACTGCTCTCTTTTATTTTTATTCTTTTAATATATACTGTGTGGATATATTTATATTGCTTATATTTTAATACTTGTTTCATTAACTTTCTTATATTTAGAAAATGTGTGACACGCGCCTATAACACCAAAACAAATTCCTTGCATGCGTAAAAAACGCACTTGGCAATAAAGCTTTTTCTTATTTCTGATAATAAAGGATAAATGTGGTTTGTGGTTTTTCCCTACCAAAGAACACCTTGCATATATCCATTTGCATTTTTGAGCAGACTGGAGTCTCTCTTTTGTCAAGTTTTCATGAATTTCAAAGAATATATAAACATTTATTTAAACATTTAAATAAATTTTTAGTGTATGCGTACACAGAAAATGGCATAATTTTAATGCATGCATTTTATAAGCACTCCTTTTGCATCCTCTATCTTTCACAGGTTGATGTCCATGATGAGTTTTATTCCATGGCAGATGATGTCTTTGAGTCACCCCCTATTTCAACATCTCACCCCATGGGAGATGTGTTTTTGGGCGAGGGAATTTCATTTCCCAGCTTGTAAGTTAAAAATTGAAGAAAATGTTTTTATTTTGAAAATAATTGTAAGGGTACATCCTTTATCTTTATCTCTGCTGCATCAAAAGCTGCTTTTATTAAATGTTTGTGGAATATAAGTATTCACACTTGGATTAGGGATTAAAAAAAAAATAATAAAACCTTACCCGCAGTATTAAACTTCAGTGTACATCTCAAAACTTTTCTAAGCAATCTAACTAATATTTTCACCAGGTGGATAATTTATTTAAAAAGGGTGGAAAAAAAATACAATTGACTTCTATTGAAATATCTATCTGTCTCTGTCTGTACATCTGTCTGTTTGTCTTAAATTACATACGTAAAATTGTTAAAAATTAAATTAACTTTTGTTTTCTAATACATTTTCTCAATTTCACACAAAAACTTTTACTGAAAAGATTTGAAAATCAGATTTTGTGTTTTTAGATGGTAGATAGTAGCTTCTCGTGTTTTGTTTAGTCATCCTGTTTTAGTAATTTGTTTACACATAAATAATTAATGAAAGGAAATAATATCCTTGCATACAGTTTTGCAGAAAACATTAGAAATCACATTTTCTATTTCAAGACTGAATCAAACAAATTGTACAGAGTGTTCAGTGAATATAAAGCTAAAAGTGGCTATTTACATACATCACTTGAAGTGCTTTGAATTTAAGTTGCTCTCTCACTCTCTCGTGCGGACTCAGCGAGAGCAGCAGTCTACTGACCGCTTCCAGTTTACATGACCAAGATCTCCTTCTTTAAGTCTGACGGTCTAGCTACATTTGTGAGTCAGAGAGAGGCAGTTTTGATCCAGACTGATAAAAAACACTGCAGTGGAATATCTAAGAGTGCTTCACATGAATACACGATTCACAGGAAGAAATCACTGGATTTGCGAAATTTTAATGAGGTTTGTGAATTAAATCTTTAAAAGTTTAGTTATATTTAAACAAATTGTTCATATATTTGGCTATGTTGTATGATTGAAGTTTTATTACTTGCCTTATTAGACAATTATATATTTTTACATTTAGTCATTTAGCAGACGCTTTTACCCAAAATAAGGCACATAGCAAGCAATTTGTCATACAAAGTTTAACAATATCTGCAGTGTTTTACTGCCATATTCTCAAGGTGGTTGGAGTAGTGTAAGTAAGAGACAGAGAATGAATTGTTTTTGTACATTTAAGTGCAAGTGAAATGCAATAGGAAGTGCAATTAGTGTGGGTTGGATAAGTGCTCATGGAACAGATGTGTTTTCTGCTGGTTCTTGAATGTTGAAATGGTATCAGCAGATCTTGTGGAGGTTGGAAGTTCATTCCACCACAGAAGAGCAAAGGTATTGAACGATCGTGAAATAGACTTCCAGCCTCTTTGTGATGGGACCACCAGGTGCTGCTCGTTCATAGACGTAGAGAGGTGAATTGAAGAGGGTGCAGTTCCATTGGCTGTCCTGAAGGCCAGAGTTAAAGCTTTAAATTTGATGTGGGTAGCTACAGCTAGCCAGTGGAGTGAAATCAAGTGTAGGGTGACATGAGCCCTTTATGGCTGATTGAATACCAGATGCGCTGCTGCATGCTGAACCATCTGCAGTGGCTTAATTGTGTCAGCTGGGAGGCCAGCCAACAGAGCATTACAGTAGTCCAGTCTTGAAATGACCAGGAGCTGTGCAGCATATTCAGACAAAAAAGGTCCGATCTTTTCTTGATGTTGTAAAGCGTGAGTCTGCACGATAGGGTGATTGAAATTAAGCTAGTCATCTACCATCACTCTCAGGTTCCAGAGCTTGGACCAGGAGCTGTGCAGCATATTCAGACAAAAAAGGTCTGATCTTTTCTTGATGTTGTAAAGCGCGAGTCTGCAAGATCGGGTGGTTGAAATTAAGCTGGTCATCTACCATCAATATCAGGCTGTTCTGGTTGGCCTCAGTGTAGTTAAACCAAGATGAATATTGAGGTTGTGGTCGACAGATGGGTTGGCTGGGATTATGAGGAGTTCTGTCTAGGCAAGGTTGAGCTGAAGGTGACGTTCCTTCATCAAGGCCGAAATGTTCAAGAGGCAGGCAGAGATACGAACTGAGACAGTGGGGTCATCAGGCTGGAACAACAGATGGAGCTGCATACCATCTGCAGAGCACTGGTAGGAAAAACCTTGTGCCTCAGTAATCGATCTGAGTGATGGTGTGTACATCGAGAAGAGAAGGGTTCCAAGCATTGATCCGTGAAGAATACCAGTGGTCAGCTGGTGTGTCTTGGACACCTCTTCTCTCCAGGAGACCTTGAAATATCTGCTGTGAGGTATAACTCAAACCATCCAAGCGCAGTTCTTGTGATGCCAAGGTCAGAGACGGTGGTCAGGAAGATCTTGTGGTTCACTGTGTTGAAGGCAGAAGAAAGGTGAAGGAGGATGAGTACAGATTATTTGAAGTTAGCTCTCACCAGTCGCAGGGTTTCAGCCACTGACAAGAGGACAGTCTCTGTTGTGTGTCCATTTTTTAAGCCAGACTGATGTCTGTTGTGTAGGTTTTGTGTCGTTTTTTTAAGCAGTGGGGTTACTCGAGCATGCTTGAATGTCTTGTGAAAGTTTCCAGTTGTGAGAGATGCGTTGATGATGTTTGTGCGGGTAAGATCGAGTGAAAGGCAATTTGCATGAGATTCGAGGGGATTTTTTCAAGTGGACAGGTGGTAGGACGTTTAGAGATAAGGAAAACCGAGGATAGGATGTTGGAAGAGAGTGGCTGTGTGTGTTAGGTGTAGAGAACTGGGTGCAGATGCTCACTGCTTTGTCAGTAAAAAACATGGCAAATTCATCAACAGTCAGAATAGTAGTAGGATGTGGTGGAGGAGGATGTAGAAGAAAAGAGAAAGTTGAAAATAGTTTACGGGAATCAGAAGTGTGAATGATCTTATTCTGGTAATAATCAATTTTAGCAGCAGAACTCGAGAAGAAAAGTGATACTTGCATAGTTCAGCAGGGTCTTTTGACTTGCACCACTTTCTCTCCGCAGTCCCCCGCTCGGTTTGGTGATCACATAGTGTCTCCGACAGCAGGGGCTGGAGGGTGTGGCACGTGCTGGCCTGGAGGTAAGAGGACAGACACTTTCAAGGCAAGAAGTTAATGTTTAGCAAAGAGCATTTGTAGCTTCTTTTAAATCAAGTGAAGAGAAATGGTTAGTGGAGGGAATGGATGCAGAGACTATGGAAGTGGAAGTGAGTAGCTGAGAGAGAGGGAGCGAAGGTTGCGCCGGTAGGAGACCATAGGTGGAGTAAGAGGTTATAGAAGAAGGAAGAGTAACAGAAAACTGGATAAAGAAATGGTTAGATATATGTAGAGGAGTAACAAGGGGATTATTGAAGATACAATTACATGTAAGGATGAGATCTAGCTGTTTCCTTGCTCTGTGAGTTGCAGGGGTGTGCACTATTGAAAGGCTGAATGAGGTCAGAAGAGCTAGAAAGTCAGCCGCTTTCCAGGTGGATGTTAAAGTCCCAAAGGATCATCAACAGAGTTGTTGTATATGTATATATAGCGTTTAAAAAAATTGTCTAGTTGACCTGGGGGACGATAGATGACCAAAAAGTGGATTTTAGGATTAGTGGCAGTAATTGCATGATATTCAAATGTTGTGTTATAGCAGAGAGATGAGAGTGGAGTGAATTTCCATGAGTTGGAAATGAGCAAACCAGTACCCTCACCCTGCCCAGTCAGAT
This sequence comes from Xyrauchen texanus, assembly GCF_025860055.1. NCBI lineage: Eukaryota > Metazoa > Chordata > Actinopteri > Cypriniformes > Catostomidae > Xyrauchen > Xyrauchen texanus. The sequence continues at coordinate 172,039 of NC_068288.1, read as the reverse complement.
AAAGGGTGTGGGTGAAAGTGAAGTCAGTAGAAAGAACTGAAGGAGTTGCAGTGTTGTCTCTGAAGATCCATGTCTCAGTCAGAGCTAAAACATTGAGTTATGACTGAATGGCAAAGGCCGTAATTAAGTCCGCTTTGTTGACAGATGACTGACAGTTCCACAGTCCAACAGAGATGGAGAGGGGCTGCGTAGAGGCAGTGCTAAGTCACCTAATGAGTGTGTAGTCTACAGCGTGTGTGTAGATTTATGCCTACATAAAAAAACTGTGCAAGGACTCTGCGTCTGCTATGCTGCAGTACTGTTTGTATGAGACTTTGTTTCATGCCAGTCTCGGTGACATCGCAGCTTGCTAAACTAATCGACCAAATGGGAAAATGTATCGTTCGATGCTGGTAATTAAAAAATAACAAATACTGGCTGATTTATCAGCCTCTGCAATATATCAGTCGACCATTAATCACAGAGACTTGGAGTTTAGCAGTAAGCAACCACCTGGCAATACCAAGCCACTCAAAATATTCAAGCAATGCCTTAGTGACCACTTAGCAACCACCCAGAAAAAACTTAGCAGTAGCATAGTAATGCCCTGGCAACCACCCAGAACATCTTAGCATCATAGTTATGACATTTGAATGGGAAAGCACCACTGTCATTTTCTTTATAAAATGTATCTAGTTGTAGCTTTTCAGTCTTGCAGATGTATTCACTTTTCTTTCTTCCCTTTTACCTGTTCTCTTGATTTCCAGGGTGAAAAAGGATCTCCCTAAAGGTGTGACCCCTTTTGAAAGAGCCTCTCCCCGCCGTGGCTGTAGAATTGCCTCTAAAGTCAAGCATTTTGCATTTGATAAGCAGAAGCGTCAGTATGGAATGGGTGTGGTGGGCAAGTGGCTGAACCGACACTATAGACGCAGCCTTAGCAGCCAAGTACAGAAACAGCTGGATGATTTTAACAACCATCGGTGAGTATAAATAAAAAAGCCACAGTGACACAACTATACTTCTCAATGAACGTCAGAAGCTTCCCAGTGTTAGATGTTGCTTTTAGACTTTTAAGAAATAAATTGTGACCATTAATTGTCTCTCTGTCAGGCCGTATTTTACCTACTGGATCACCTTTGTTCATATTGTCATCACTCTGCTGGCCTGCATTACATATGGATTTGCTCCTGTGGGCTTTGCCCAGCACTCTACCACTCAGCTGGTAAGATAACAAAAGAAAGTGCATTAGCAAGACACTGAACTTCTCAACTATTGCACCGACCAATCCAGTTTTTATCTAAGTAGCACAGATATCCAGGGTTTATTCAGTTTAATGTGGTTACTTGCACAGGGCTGTTTAATGTACGTTAAAATCGAGTGTACAAGTAGTTTCTCTTACAAGCTGGTCACTTCGATGCTGCATAAGTTGGTGATGCTATTGGAAACTCCTCCCAGGAGTGTCTATCTCTGAAGCCCTTTAGAATCAGTCCAATTTATTGGCAGATGGCATTTGACGCTCCGCGCCTGACGTGCATAATCGTGGGCATATCAACCGGAGCGCAGCGCCATTTAATCCAGTGTTTCCCAGTGTTTGCCACGGCACACTTTTTACAATTAAACAAATCCCATGGCACACCTATATCCCACTGTCCCACTTCCTTTTCAAGAAATTCCATGTTTTTTTTTATCCATTTTAGTTGCATGTTTACTCGTAATGTTTGAAATTAGGCAATGCAAAAAACACAAGTCAGATATGGTACTGTATATAAAGAGATCACAGGTGGCAATAGTGCTTATTGGGTTATGAATAAAACAACAAATTTGCATCTTTTCTTATTTTTAGATTTGTTCTTGCAAATTAATTCTTGCATTGCCACAGCAAATAATTTTTTATTTATCTATTTATTTACATGGCTCCAGACTAACATTTTAAAAGTGGTAGTACCGGTGTGAAATTCTACTAATGGTCGAGTTGGTCACACCGTTCCAACTGAAAGAAAATTTGTTTTCTTTCACAATTTCTTGTTATCAGGATTTTGATGATTAATATGCAGTCATCTGAAGACAACGCATTTTTCTACAATCATAGGCCAATAGAAAAGATTTTACACAGAAGGAAAGTTCCATTGTATCCATAGTTTAAATGTGGCATTTGCAATATGATCATAGTTACCAAAAGTATAAGTAAAACCATGATTAGCAGTAACCATAAAACAAATTATGGCATTTTTCGTAAGAAAAACATTCTGGAATTAAATTGTATTCTCTCGCTACTATATTGATATAAGTTCATGCTAAATATTTTTTTAATATCTGTGATGTGTGGATTGAAACATTGTCTGTTCATTGTGCAGATGTGTCCTTTTATTCCTTTTCAATGCTGTTTAGAATGTTGAGGCCGTTTAACACAATTTTAGTTTCACTCTTTTTATTAATGCTTTTCAATCAGAGTTACTTAAAGAAAAACAATACATTTTTATCAACATATTAACCAAAAAATCAGGATGAGATTAAACAAAAGTATTCCTTACACTCCTTTAAAAAAATTTAATATATATATATATATATATATATATATATATATATATATATATATATATATATATACATATATACATAAAAAATTATAGAATTATAAGTGCTAGCTCCAAAATATAGTAATATATTACAATAACAAAAACAATAATATTCAATTAGAATATATATATATATATATATATATATATATATATATATATATATATATATATATATATATATATATATATATATACATACAGTATAGTAACAGTATACACAAAATGAAGCAAAAATGTAAATAATAATAATTAAAAATGAAAACACCAAAAAACATTTTATTTTTTTAAAGTACAAAAGGAAAGGCTGCCAAATCCTCTGAAATTGTTCAGATCTGCAAAGCATTGTAAATCAAATTTTTTCAATTTGAATAAACTGTAACAGGTCATGCATCCAATGAAAATAACTGGGTGGGGAAGGATTTTTCCAGTTCATTAGTATAATCCTTTTAGCAATTATTAAGCAAAAAGCTAGAGCATTTGACTGTAAAGATAAGGACACCTTATGCCCTAAGGGGCACGGATCAACATCTAAAACAAAAATGTCAGAAATTGATTTGAAGATTGATGTCCAGAACGAGGTCAATGCCGGACAGAGCCAAAAAGAATGTTAAAGAGTGGCCGGAGCTTGTCGACATCTGTCACAAGTAGGGTCAAGATTCAGGTTAATTTTAAACAGTTTAGCTTTTGTCCAGTAAATTCTGTGTAACATGGGTCTGAAGATACCGAAAGAAGTGAGTTTTCGGAAGATTACATTTTTCTGATAGATATGAAAAAGTTGCAAAAGTATTCTCATGGAAAAGATAGTTAATATTGACAATGCCCCTTCTAAACCATAATCCAAAAGCTCCATCTTAAATGGAAGATATAAAGGAGGAATTTTGTATATAGGAGACAGACCCGACATTGCCTGAAAGCCAAAATGTTTTCTAAATTGTTGCCAAATTTTTAGACTATGTAGTACTAAAGGGTTGGAAGAATAATGGGACATTTTTATAGGTAACGAAGAACATAATAAAGCATGTAAAGAAGTTTGGTTACAAGAATCACATTTCAATTTCAACCCATGTCGGAACCCATTGACAAAGACCATAATGTGACTGACTCCAATATAAAATGCTGTGAATATTTGCTGCCCAATAATAAAATAAGAAATAAGGAAGTGCGAATCCACCTAATCTTTTGGGTTGCTGAAGAGATACTTTCTGGATTCTTACTGGGCCCCCGTTCCAAATAAATTCAGAAATCGCTCGATCTAGATTTTAAAGAATGCTTTTGGTATAAATACCGGAATATTTTGAAATAGAAAAATACATTTGGGTAGAATATTCATTTTTATGACATTAATTCTACCTACAAGTGAAAGTGGGAGAGTTGTCCACCTAGCAAGATCCGTTTTTTTTCTCTCCAAAATTGGAATAAAGATATGCTTGAAAAGATCTACATGTTTCTGTGTTACTGTAACTCCCAGGTAACAAAAACTATCTGAGGCTGATTTAAATGGAAGAGCTAACGCTGAAGGAGCTCTTGCAGTAGAATTAATTGGAAAAAAACTCACTCTTATGCAAGTTTAATTTATAGCCTGAGACACTACTGAACTGTCCTAAAATACTCAAAACATGGGTAAGGCAAGTTTCTGGATGTGAGACTTATAACACTACATCGTCAGTGTATAGGGACATTTTCTGTTCTTTTCCTGCTCTAAAAATGCCAGTTATATTACAATTAGTACGAAAGGAGATTGCAAGAGGCTCTATAGCTATAGCAAACAAAAGTGGGGACAAGGGGCAACCCGGTCTCGTCCCACGGTGAAGAGAAAAATATTCAGAACTAATTTGTTTTTACAGATGCCACAGGGGAAGAATATAAGAGTTTAACCCAGGACACGAATTTATCACCAAACCCAAATAGTCCCACTCATCACGGTCGAAGGCCTTCTCCGCATCAAGAGAGACTAGGGCCTCTAAGGTTAAAAAAAACCTTGTCTATTTTTTATAAAGCCAGTTTAGTCTGGATGAATGATATCTTAGATAACAGTTTCCAACATTAAAGAGAGAATCTTAGCCAGGATTTTCACATCTACATTAAGAAGGGAAATTGGACAGTAAGACCCACAGTCTAGGTTTTTTTTATTAGGTTTCAAAATCAGTGAAATTGACGCCTGACGCATGGAAGGAGGAATAACTCCATTATTTAGGGATTCTTCAAAAATCGAAAGTAGTAGTGGGAAAAGCTGAGAAGAAAACTTTTTAAAAAAAACTCTGTGGGAAAGCCATCTGGACCCGGGGATTTTCCACTCTGCATCTGTGTAATAGCTTGCAGGTTAGACTGATAGTATCATCTAATTTGGTTTTTGACTCGTTACTAATTTGAGGGATGTCAAGATTAAAAAAAGGGAGTTTTGAGGGAGTTTGACTGATGATACAAAGAAGAATACAAATATTTAAATTGATTATTTCTTCAGGGTCTGATACAATATTTCCTAATGGGGTTTGGACTTGAGCTATAACATTTTTGCAGTTTGTAGTCTAAGTTGTAATGCAAGTGCTTTACCTGGTTTATCACCAAATTCATAGAAGCTGTGTCGTGACTTAAGTAGAAGTTGCTCAGCATGGCTACTAGAAAGGAGATTATATTCAGATAGTAAAAAAACCCTTTCATTATATAGTGATGGGGTTGGACGTTGTGTGTATTTCTGGTCCAATATGCCAATCTGTCTAGAGAGCTCACAGAGCTTTTTATTTTGCAAATTTTTTATATAAGTAGAACGAGAAATTATTTCTCCACGTAAGTAAGCTTTGAGTGTTTCCCAAAGGATAGACACAGAAATCCCTTCTGTAGAGTTCACCTCAAGAAAAGTGGAGATCTTTTCAGAGATAAACTTAACAAAACGGCCATCTGATAAAAGTAACACATTCATTTTCCAAACACGGGAAATCGTACAACCACCTGGGAGAGCCAGTTCAAGAATTACTGGGGCATGATCAGAGATGGCTATACAATCATATGAAGAAGATTTTACTAATGGAATAGGTTTGCTGTCAATTATAAAATAATCGATATGTGAGTAAATATGGTGAACTGGAGAAAAGAAGAAAAATGTTTTAGAAGTGGGGTTCAGATGGCACCATATGTCAGTTATTCCATACCACTCCAAAAAGGAATTAATTGTTTTAGAGGACTAAGACAAAAGAGCTGGTTGGAGAGATGACCTATCTAGGGCAGTATTCAAGATACTATTAAAATCGCCTCCCATGATCAACTTCTAAAAATTCAGGTCTGGGAATTTAGAAAAAAGTTTTATAAAGAAGTATGGATTATCCCAGTTAGGGGTGTAAACACTTGCTAAAGCAACCTGATTATCATAAAGGGTTCCCGAGACGATCACGTATCTACCATTGGGGTCTGAGATAACTTTAGAAGGATTAAATGGAGTATTCTTGTTAATTAAAATGGCTGTGCCTCTATCTTTACAATTAAATCCCGAGTGGAATACCTGCCCTACCCATGACCTCAACAAGCTTTTATGACTCAAGTTTTTAAGATGTGTTTCCTGTAAAAAACATATGTTGGCCTTCAACTTTAATATATTTGAAAGAACCTTTACACTTTTTACTTGATTGTTTAAGCCTTTTACATTCCAGCTAATTAATTTAACCCTACCCTCCCTCTCCTGAATTATTTTATTATTATTAAGCATTGCTAGCAAACATTAGCTTACTAATGTTAGAGAAAACAACAGATACATTTAAGAAAGCATGATAAAAATGGGCGACCAAATAAGGGATGAGTGCAGGTGCACAAAAACTAAAAAAAAAACAACAACCCCTATTCCCCACGAGTGTCCAGAACTGACAACGGGATCGAACATGCATAACATTAACAACCCTAACTGAAAAAAAAAAAAACGTAACGGTCAGGCTCAAAATAGTGGTGGTGGCGTAGTGGCTAAAGCACAGGGCTGTTAATCAAAAGGTTGCTGGTTCTAACCCCAGGGCCACCACCATTGTGTCCTTGAGCAAGGCACTTAACTCCAGGTTGTTCCGGGGGGATTGTCCCTGTAATAATTGCACTGTAAGTCGCTTTGGATAAAAGTGTCTGCCAAATGCATAAATGTAAATGTAAATGTCAAAAGAAAGAAGTTAACTAGTTTTTGCAACTTTGGCTGCCCTTTCGGCAGTGCTCCGTAAACAGGAATATTATATAGAGTTTATTCTCCCAGCAGTATATGATGCATGACATCCAACTTAAAGTTTCACTTGACTTCTGTAACGGTGACAAGTTTTTGAAACTTATGTATGTGCTGGCCTCTTTTTCATAATACAAATTTAAAGCACGCTTACTCAATTTAAGAGTGATGGCAGATTTCTTCAAGATTTAGATCATGTCTGTCAAACCTTGCTCACTGCAGTCTTAATGACCGAACTATCTAAGTCCATCTCTGTCTGCAGAGTCTGGAATATATGACGCTGTCCTTGGAAATCAATGTGGAGTCTGGCGGGATGCAACATTCCATAAGTGATGCCAGCGTTGCGAAGTGCAGTTTTCACTCAACTCAGCGTGGCTTCTCGCCACCTCAGCTGACATGTCCGGGAAAATATGAACAACCACACCATTGAACTCCAAAGAGCCCCACTAGCGACTCAGTTTCAGCATGAGTTCTCTTGTTTGGTAATGGTGGAGCTGGACTACCATGTGTCTAGGATATATGTTTTGTTGAGATTTTTGACCAACACGATGGTACAACTGATTGATGATTCGATGATCGATTTCCAGAGGTCTCTTAAAGATGTTGTCTCCAAACAGTTCAGTAAAGAATGAGGCCATAAAGCAACAGGACTTTGGCCCTCCGATCCCTCTGTTATTCCAATGATCCTTAAATTTTGCCTCTGCGAATGGTTCTCAAAGTCATCCAGCTTAAGTTTGTTGCTAGTGTTTTCTGTTTTCAGTGTGTTACACAGCTTCTCCACCTCTGTCAAATGTTTATCTGAATCAGTAATTGTGGTTTCCCAATCTTTTGGGCTTGAGATGAGAGGGTCGTTTGTAGTGTGGACACGGCAGAACGAAGTTCAGACAAAAATTCAGACCGTAGTGATGACAATTCTGAGCGGATGGTGGATTAAATTAAGTTCTTTAAGGAAGCTGGCGTTATATCTTCCTCTGCTTGTACTGGAGCGGTAGTTTTAGAATTAGCTGTCTGCTCACTCCCCTTGTCAGTCAGCATTTCTACAATGTTTCGACCTTGTTTTCCTGATTTTGGCATTCTTCTATGTGAATGTGTAATAAGGTCAATTACTTGGTGTATATATGATAAAAAAATAAATAACACAGGTGAAAAATTGAATTGAATGTTCATGGAGCAACTTCCAACCACTTCTGCTCACCACGAGGCATACCGGATCATCAAAACATTATTGGCTTTCATAGAGGTTTTAAACAAATAATTATTGACGAATTCATGACTCAGCCCATACTTCTTGAAGCTCAGATTAAGATGATCTGTGCGGCTGATTGCTTGAGACCGGTCCACATGTCCACATTGAGCAGCGCTGACTGATCTGGTTAAAGTTGTTTCCTTTCACTTTTGGAACATTTGCGATTTATATTTCTCATATGGAACAAAAAAGGACCGAGCACAATCAGAGGGTCAGCCAACTTTGTAGTCGCACCAATGCGACTGTTATGCTGGGTGTAGAAGTGGGACAAGACAGACAGAGGTGCGGATCCAAATGCGGTATTTATTATTTAGCACAGGGTAAACAAAAGGGTAAACACAAAGAAAAGTCCACGAGGGGAAAAATAGGTAACTGAAAACACAATGAAACAGTCCAAACACGAGGGAACAGAAACACGAAACTGTAGACAGCAGGGTAACCTCAGACGGAACAGACAGGGAACAGGGTAACCTTGGATGAACACGGATGAACACGAATGACACAGCGTAGCATGGGCACGGACATGAAACGTCAACGATCGACAATGACTAAACAAAGAAACAGGGTTTAAATGCACGGACAAAGTGGCGACTGAACGAGACACAGGTGGAAACAATGATGAGCGCAGGCAGTGAGGGAGAACGGGAATTGTGGGAAATGTAGTTAAACACACGGACAGTGAGACTCAGGGCGGACAACAGGGAAAACGTGACATGGAACGGGATCGGTGACGGGTGAAACGGAAAACACGGAGCGGACAACAAGAAAACGTGAAATAAACGTGATAGTGAAACAAAGAACAGAGGGCAGACAACACAGGAACGTAACATAACCCCTCCTAAAAGGACCGGATTCCAGACCTAAAGCCAAAAGAAAACCTACACAGAAAAACAAAAGATCCAGGGAGTGAGGGGGTAGACCCGGGGGAACACAGACAGAGAAAAGGGAGCACAAGGGGCACAGAGACAGACCAAGAAGGCACAAGGGACACGGAGGCAGACCGCGGGTGCACAAGGGGCAATTAGGCAGTCCACGGGGGCACAAAGGGAAATGAGACAGGCCACGGGGGCACAAGGGGCAATTAGGCAGTCCATGGGGGCACAAAGGGAAATGAGACAGGCCACGGGGGCACAAGGGGCAATTAGGCAGTCCATGGGGGCACAAAGGGACAGGTTTGGGTGGTCTGGGAGGTGGCCATCGGACAGGGACAGGTCCAGGAGGCCTAGGAGATGGCCACAAGCAAGGGATAGGTCTAGGAGGTGGCCATCGGACAGGGACAGGTCCAGGAGGCGGCCTTAGGACAGGGACAGGCCCCGGGGGCGAAGCTGAGAGGGGCTCTGGGAGCTCTGGAGGTGGAGCCAAGGGAGGCTCTGGGAGCTCAGGAGGCTGAGCTGAGTGAGGCTCTTGAGGTAGAACCGATGGAGGTGGCGCCGTAGGAGGCTCTGGAGGCGGAGGCCTGGAAGGCTCTGGAGGCAGAACCGATGAAGGTGGTGCCGTAGGAGGCTTTAAAGGCGGAGGCCTGGAAGGCTCGAGTGACCTGAGAGGCGGAGGCCTGGAAGGCTCTGGAGGTGGAGCCGAGGGAGGCTCAGGAGGTGGAGCCGAGGAAGGTGGCGCCGTAGGAGGCTTTAGAGGCGGAGGCCTGGAAGACTCTGGAGGTGGAGCCAAGGAAGGCCTAGGAGGCGGAGGCCTGGAAGGCTCTGGAGGTGGAGTCAAGGGAGGTGGTGCCGTAGGAGGTTTCAGAGGCGTGGCCCTAGAAGGCTCTGGAGTCTCTGGGAGCAGAGCCGCAGGAGGCTCGGGAGGTGGAGCCATAGGAGGCTCGGGGAGAAGGGCCCTGGAAGGCCCGAGAGGCTTGAGAGGTGGAGCCCTGGAAGGCCCGAGAGGCTTGAGAGGCGGAGCCCTGGAAGGCCCGAGAGGCTTGAGAGGCGGAGCCCTGGAAGGCCCGAGAGGCTTGAGAGGCGGAGCCCTGGAAGGCTGGAGAGGCTTTTGGGGCGGAGCCCTGGAAGGCTCGAGAGGCTCGAGAGGCGGAGCCCTAGAAGGCTCGAGTGACTTGAGGGGCGGAGCCCTGGGAGGCTCGAGAGGCTTGAGAGGCTCGAGAGGCAGAGCCCTGGGAGGCTCGAGTGACTTGAGGGGCGGAGCCCTGGGTGGCCCGAGAGGCTTGAGAGGAGGAGCTCTGGAAAGCTCGAGAGGAGGAGCTCTGGAAAGCTCGAGAGGAGGAGCTCTGGAAAGCTCGGGAAGCTTGAGAGGCGGAGCCCTGGAAGGCTTGAGAGGCTTGGCTCTAGGACAGTCCTGGCTACTGGCGCTGGCTCTTGGACGGTCACGGCCACTGGCGCCGGCTTTTGGACGGTCGTGGCTACTGGCGCTGGCCCTTGGACGGTCACGGCCACTGGCGCCGGCTTTTGGAGGGTCGTGGCTACTGGCGCTGGCCCTTGGACGGTCATGGCTACTGGCGTTGGCCCTTGGACGGTCATGGCTGCTGGCTGCTGGCACTGGCTCTTGGACGGTCATGGCTGCTGGCACTGGCTCAGGGACGGTCGAGGCTGCAGGCACTGGCTCAGGGACAGTCGAGGCTACAGGCACTGGCTCAGGGACGGTCGAGGCTACAGGCGCTGGCTGGGTGACTGTGGAATGCGTGGGCGCTGGCTCGCTCACCGTGGAAGGCGTGGGCGCAGGCTCGCAGACCGGGGCAGGCGTGGGCTCAAGCTCGCAGACCGGGGCAGGTGTTGGCCGGGAGGCGGAAGCCCGTCTTCTCTTCCTCCTCCGGGCAGACGAAGTGGACCGTGCAGGCTCATGAGGAACGACAGGCATGGGGGTTGGCTCGCTGGCAGGTGGGGCAGGCATGACAGGAGGCGATACAGACGACTGGGGAGTCACCAAAGTGGGTGGAGAGGTTGGGTCCTCCTCAGTCACACCCACAGTGAATGGCAAGCCACAGACCAGCACGGTCTCCTCCACGAATTTCAGGAGTGTCCAACCGCGCGTCGGCGGTGGTAACCGCTCCTTAAGCGTACCGTCCAGATTACCCCTGAAGAAGGCCACAAGGGAGGATTCAGGGAAGTCTGCGACACTCGCCAGTTCCATGAAGTCGCGGACGTGGTCCTCTATAGGTCGGCCTTCTTGCCTCAGGCTGAGCAGCCGGTAGTTAGCCTGCTGGACCGCTGGATCCATTGGTGGGTCGATCGTTCTGTTATGCTGGGTGTAGAAGTGGGACAAGACAGACAGAGGTGCGGATCCAAATGCGGTATTTATTATTTAGCACAGGGTAAACAAAAGGGTAAACACAAAGAAAAGTCCACGAGGGGAAAAATAGGTAACTGAAAACACAATGAAACAGTCCAAATACGAGGGAACAGAAACACGAAACTGTAGACAGCAGGGTAACCTCAGACGGAACAGATAGGGAACAGGGTAACCTCAGATGAACACGGATGAACACGAATGACACAGCGTAGCATGGGCACGGACATGAAACGTCAACGATCGACAATGACTAAACAAAGAAACAGGGTTTAAATGCACGGACAAAGTGGCGACTGAACGAGACACAGGTGGAAACAATGATGAGCGCAGGCAGTGAGGGAGAACGGGAATTGTGGGAAATGTAGTTAAACACACGGACAGTGAGACTCAGGGCGGACAACAGGGAAAACGTGACATGGGACGGGATCGGTGACGGGTGAAACGGAAAACACGGAGCGGACAACAAGAAAACATGAAATAAACGTGATAGTGAAACAAAGAACAGAGGGCAGACAACACAGGAACGTAACAGCGACCTCTTGCAAAGTTTAATCTAACTGTTAGGAAAAATGGTTGTCTCCGTTCGGTGCCCTGATTTATTTTATAGAATCTGATAATTTTCCACTGCACACCTGACAGTCTTTCACGGTACACTAGTGTGCCACTGCACAGTGGTTGGGAAACACTGATTTAATTCTGATCAGGGTCGCAATTAAATCTCTTGCTCTGGACACCCGAATCTTCACTTCATCATTGAAACTGCAGACCTGGTGGGCGCTGCTGACTTGTGCATGGAGTAGACGTGTTTCATCGAGCTCCTACCCACCAAGTTTCTAAACGGTGAAATTATTTACTGTCTCTGATTTTATTTTGTGCACATATGTTGGCAGTTTTGGATTACTCATATATTGTATTCATATTACATTATGATGTGTGAAAATACCTCCAAAAGCAGCAAAAGCCTCGAAAGGTGTTTGGCCTTAGTCGCTGATTAGAGTTGACACCACTAATCAGGAATAACGATGTGCCATTGATGTGGAAATCATTGCACACATTGCTGCAGGAGTCTGCAGAGAGAATGGAAACTTTTGAGGTTCAGATCTTGAGGCCCTCTTATGCTCTGTTTAAGGCGACTCTCACGGGCCTGCAGCTGAAGAATAAAGCCCTTAAAATGAAAGTCAATGACTTAGAGGGGCGATCTTGTTGCAACAACATCAAAATATACACTGTATGCATACGCTGAGAAAACTGAAGGTGGGTGTGACAGATTTGTGACTCTTTTTATGAACGAGGAAGTGAGCCGGGCAAACAATCCAGCGTAAATTTGACCGACACAAACATATGCTTTTCAGCAATATGAAAGAAAAACACTATTGCTGCTGTGTGCGTCTCTCCCCCTCCCGGTGGTCTGGTTTGCCCTTTTAAATCCCTCGGCGCACTCACTGCTAACATAAACCAGCTGTTAGATCCATCCAAGCCTTGTCAGCTTGCAGCATATGCAGTGTGAGTTCAGGCTGCTTCGCTCTGCACACCATGGTGGTCTTGCCGGACTATCAGGCTGACCTGCCGAAGGATATGTGCGAACATCGTAAAACAGCCGTATTCATTTAAAGAGCTGCATTGCGAAACTGATCTGGTTTGCTGTGCAACTAAGATCACCACTTAAGCCATCGGCAGGTCTATGGGTAGCCTGGTGTATGGGCAGAGCATAATCTCTGGCTTAATTTGACAGGGAGGCACGATAAGACAAAACTGTGTTGCTCAATGCCCACAGTAGGGCCTCTTTGTGACTCCATGAGTGTGTTTACCAAGCGGTCCCAAACAGGTAAAAAGCAGTCTCAAGTATACAAGCACATCATGCCGAAGCGCAGTGGCTCTATGGTGCAACTGACTCCTTTTCCTTTAGGTGCCTAAGGTTCCTCAGGGCGTTCAGTGCCCCGTCGCTCCAGCTCCAGTGTTTTAGGCTCCAGCGACCATGTCCTAAGCGTAAAAATTGTGCTCTCCGACCCAGCGGGGACAAGAACTCAAGGAATTTTTCTCTTTTTTTGCTCCAAAGAAGGGCGTGCCACTTCTCTTTGTCACTGCAGAGTTTTCCTCATGCTTCCCATCACCGCTTTCCAGGAATCTAAATGTTCACAACATTACTGTTGTTTGTAATGTTGTTGGCTCCATTCCAACTGTCACGTTCCAATATAAAATGTAGATCTCATTGCAGATGCATTTCGCTGACCGGTGTTCCTGGATGTTTGGACCCAGTGCAATGCTCTGTTAATGGGATGCTTCACTTCTTTCCATCCACACATAAAGTGTATCTTGCTACTATAGCAGCTGGCCATGCCTCTGTGTGGCTTAACGGTGGGCAGAAACCATTGGACATTAAATTCTAGCAAGGTGCATGATGGCTTAGACCCTCTCACCCCACTATTATCCTGGTGTGGGACTTAACACTTTTTCTGAATGTGCTTACGGGCTCCTTGTTCAAGCCACTTAATGCAGTACATTTGTGCATAATCTTTCTGAAGACGTGCTGCTACTTGTTTTTGCATCAGTCAAATGTGTCTGGGATTGTTTAAAATTCAGACCTGGCTTGTCAAAAGTTTTGGCCACTCCCTCAGGTGGTAACATTACATGCATTCTCACCCTCCGGTTAAATCTGATGAGGTGCAGATATTGCACATGCTCTGCCTGTGAGGGTGATACAAAGATACATTGACCATAAGAGTCAATTCAGGCTGACGGATTAGCTCTTAGTCTGCTTTGGAGGCCATTCAAAAAGTCTGTCTGTCTGCTAGCAAAGACTTTCTCACTGGGTTGTCAATGCCATTGTGGTCACTTATGATTCGCAAGGATGCAGTGTCTCATGAGTATTAAGGCCCACTCTAACCATGCTTGGTTTTTGATTTTCTCTCTTTTGGAACAGACTATGGGTCTGTTCCAAAAATAGTGAGCTTAGACTCACTGTCTCCTGCCTAAATAGGCAGCTGTCATCTATGACAGCATCCTAACTAAAATGGAGCCTCATAAAAGACCGATTTAGAAGGCTCTACATAGGAAGCAACTCCATGCATTATTCAAGTAGCACTCCTCATGCGCAGCACATGGGAAACTCTACTCTGAAATGATTTCAGTACATGTGACGTGATACACTAATGAGCATAAATACGCATAGCACACACATATGCATAAAAATGATCTATACTTTTTAGTATTTAATTAATTATACACCGATCAGCCACACCATTAACACACACATCTGGCATAAACAATCATCCATATGATTATCTAATCAGCCAATCATATTGCAGCAGTGCATAAAATCACACAGATACGGGTCAGGAGCTTCAGTTAATGTTCACATCATCCATCAGAATGGGGAAACAATGTAATCTCAGCGATTTGGACCAAGGCATGATTGTTGTTGCCAGATGGGCTGGTTTGAGTATTTCTGTAACTGCTGATCTCCTGGGATTTTCACATGCAACAGTCTCTAGAATTTACTCTGAATGCTGCCAAAAACAAAAAACATCCTGTGAGCAGCAGTTCTGTGGATGGAAATGCCTTGTTGTTGAGAGCGGTCAACAGAGAAAGGCCAGAATGGTTTGAACTGACAAAGTCTTTGGTTACTCAGATAACAGCCCTGTACAACTGTGGTGAGAAGAACTGCATCTCAGAATGCTATTTCGGCACGAGTGGGAGCTACACAATATTAGGCAGGTGGTTTTAATGTTGTGGCTGATTGGTTTAAGTATTTTTATAATCAAAATTTCAACTGTGCTCATCATGGTGCATTCTGGGTTTGCCTACTGGGAAAGGATACATACAATGATACCTTAGAATTTGATCAAAATTAGATATCTAAGGAGGCAGCATAATTAAGATACCTAACTTTTGGAACGGCCTTCGTGTCGGGAGTGCACCTATGATGCCTTAAAATGCTGCCTAATGGCTAGCAGGCATTGCCTTGTGCATGTGAATCAGTAGCATGGCACAATGGTACACATTTTCCCATGGCAAAGGCTACTGACGCAGCGTCAAAGTGACTGACTTGAAAGAGAACTGTATGGTTATGACTGTAACGCTGATTACCTGAAAGGAGGGAACATGACGAGTATGTTCTGAACATTAAAACAATATTCAGTGTTTAGAGAAAATATCAGTAAAGGAGAGCTGATTAAAAGTCGTGTCTACAGTTGATTTTCTGAAAAAAGTGATTAAATTGAAGGGATAGTTCTCCCAAAAATGAAAATTCTCTCATCATTTACTCACTATCAAGCCATCCCAGATATGTATGGCTTACTTTCACAAGCAAAGATTCTTAGAAGAGCATCTCAGCTCTGTAGGTCCTTACAATTCAAGTGAATGTTGATCAGACCTTCTGTAGCCTCAAAAATCACAAAGTAAACATAAAAGTAATCCATATTACTATTGTGTATAAATTCATGCTGTATCTTTAAAAATTGTATAATGGGTGTGGGTGAAAAAAAGATAAAAGAAAAGAGTCCTTTTTTACTCTAAATCTCCACTTTAAAGGGGACCTATTATGCTAAATTAACTTTTACATGGTGTTTGAACATAAATGTGTGCAGTTTGTGTTTACACAACTACCCTATAATGATAAAAATCCACCCAGTCCTTTTTTTTAATCCCCATTAATCATAAGCACTGTCTCATATGGAATGATATTCCGGACATTATTCAAAAGGAATTGCAAATTGTATTTGCAATTGCGTTTTCACTTTGTGGACGCATAAAATGTGACATAATCCAAACGCAATTGCAAATCGCGCATTACGGTTTGCATTTTCGTTTAGCGTAACGCACAGTGACTGCCAGATTTCAAATGGAAAAGCAAAGTCCGTTTGCAACTGTGTTTCCCATATCTTACCAGTTTTGGCCCTGTCATATTTAAATAGCAATTTCAATTACCACATCCGCTTTTTCACTTTCTCAGCGTCGCGTATGTAGCCAGCCAAAACTCAAATGGAATACTATTTTTTTATTTTTTATTGCAATATTAACAAACAGAACAAGACGATACATACAAGAAATATAAACAATCTTTCAAAACAAAAGAGAAATTATGGTTCAGAATACATTAAGAGAGGAAATGTGAAAGAAATTTAAATATATTCAACAATAGTCTAAAAAGAAAAGAGAGTAAGAGAAGAAAGAAAAAAAAAGAAGAAGAGGGCACAAAAGAAAAAAACATTAAGAGAGAATATTAAACATGGCACTAATTCTGGATGTTTTCATTGCTTTCTTGTTAACAGAAGTTGAAATTGTATTTAAATACATCTTCAATTCTTCTTTGAAAAAGCTAAAGTGGGGTTTACTTTTTATATATTTACATTTATGGATATGAAACTTTCCAATATATAAAAGAAGGTTTATACAAAAACATGCATTAATTAGATTCTTGTCTTTAACATAAAATCCAAAAAGAATGTGTCTATATGATAAAGGACAATCAGAGCATCAATATTGTTCCAGAAAGACCGAGTAAAAAGACATTCCCAAAACAAATGATCAACATTTTCAGAGGAGGCTTCACAAAAGAGCAGGAAGTATCAATATCATTTCTACATTTCTTTAAAAAGTATTTAACTGGATAAAATCTATGAATAATTTTATAGGATATTTCTTTAACTTTATTAGTTAGAAAGAATTTCTGAGGATGTGACCAAACATATGACCATTTAATATCATCAAAAAGGTTATTCCAATAAGAAATGGAGGAAGGAATTGAAGTAACAGGGTCCAAAAATAATGACCTAATTTTATAATTGGATTTATGTATTGAAAAACAAAATGAACCAACCACAGTAGATTCAGGGCTAGGGGGAGAAACAGAAGTCACTGTAGCACTATTATTGTTTCTAAACAGCATACAGATTTCCAAAGAGATGGCCTTGAAATCTATATTAAATTCTTTACTAGATACTGGGAATTGGTATCCTGAAACAAAATCGAATAATTAAATAAATTACCTTCACTATCAAATAGCTGGTTTACTAATATCACCCCATTATTGAACCAGTTTTCAAGAAATAAAGATTTCCTCTTATGAAGAATATTACAGTTGTTCCAAATTAAAAAATTGTGTGGCGAGAAATTATGCTTGTAAATAAGTTTCCAAGCCATAAGCATCTGCTGATGATAATTGGAAAGTTTGACAGGAAGTTTACTAATTGAATAATTGCACATTAAAAGAAAATGTATACCTCCTAATTGAGAAAAAATATATCTTGGGATTATACTCCAAATAGAAGATTGATTGTGAAGGAAACGTTTAAGCCAATTAATTTTTAAGGTTGTTAAGAGAATCAAAATCAATGAAATTTAAGCCACCTTTATTATAAGAATTCAAAATAACTGATTTTCTAATACTCAAATGGAATACTAATTCCCTTAGTATTTCCATTTCCGATGCCTTACACAGAAACCTGTCAATCAGGGTCAAGGGTGGGATTATGCTATGGGGCGTGTTTGTCTTGGGAAGTGACATCACTCACAGTCTATAGTCTCAGAACAAGCCTTTCGTAAATTCTGTACAAAGTGATGTCACTTTGTACAGGCCCTGCCCACGATTGTTGACGGACACTGCTGACGGACATGTTTGTTTTTGTGTTGTTTCGTTATAGCGCCAACCTAGTGTGTGTGTGTGTGTGTGTGTGTGTGTGTGTGTGTGTGTGTGTGTGTGTGTGTGTGTGTGTGTGTGTGTGTGTGTGAATGTTGCTCATCCATCGTTGCAAAACTGCTGAAAAAACTCTACAACAAATAAAATGTATAATTATTAATTTATCAAATAACCATTCGGAAACTTCCTGGTTCATTCTGAAAGTCTGACGGAGTCTCTCCCTCATCAGTGTCTGACTCTGGTTCAAACATATAGGGCTGAGCACCACTATTTTTGCTGTCAGTCATATTGTTTATGATGTCTAGTCAGGCATCCCAACCTGCAAAAAGTCATTTCAGGGAGGTATCACGGACCCCCTTATAAGATATAAAAGCATAATATATAATTTCTTTAGGCTATAGGCCTATGCAATTATTTGTTAATTATGTAGATTACTTTTAAAATAAACTGCTTATACTATTTATGTAAACTGCTTTTATTTATATTCCATTGCAACTTTAAACAGGTCTAAGGAGTTTATTGTTTTCATGTAGCCTAGGTAACTAGCCGGCCTGAATAATATGAAATGAAACTTGTTTAACTCACCTCAACATGTCTTTTACAATCATTTAACCCGCCATGGGCAATGCTGAAGTCACTGTTACAAACTGTACAGCGTGCAAGACTGTCATTATGTTTCACTCTTATTAGACAGGGGTACACTTTCGTGTAGTCTGGCGTAA
Organism: Xyrauchen texanus; assembly: GCF_025860055.1. Taxonomy (NCBI): domain Eukaryota; kingdom Metazoa; phylum Chordata; class Actinopteri; order Cypriniformes; family Catostomidae; genus Xyrauchen; species Xyrauchen texanus. The sequence continues at coordinate 153,453 of NC_068288.1, read as the reverse complement.
AATGTGTCTTATATTTTCGCTTTTTGGGGCACTCTCCCTCTGCCATGGCGCTCCTGTGTCTAGATACACTGTCCTGATTAAAGGGTAACTAAACCCTAAACCAACTTTTTTTAGTTAATGATCTGTAAGCATGGGGCTTTATTAGTACTGGTCATTGATTCAAGTAATTTTTTTGACATTTGTGTATAAAGTGTTTTAATTCTACAATATATGGTGTAAAAACGTCTGAGTGCTGCCCTCTTCAGGTTGAACGGTGGCTACTGCAGTTGAATTTTCCTATTGGCTGTTGCGGTACTTCGTGACATAAGCGGTGACAGCTGACGTAAGCAGGTTCCAGCTCACCACGCCAGATTCATGTACATGTCGTCTTGCGACCGTGTGAGGAATAACAATAACATAGAGTCTGACAGCAGCTGTCAATTAATTCTACAATATATGGTATATATTTTCCTATTGGCTGTTGCGGTACTTCGTGACATAAGCGGTGACAGCTGACGTAAGCAGGTTCCAGCTCACCACGCCAGATTCATGTACATGTCGTCTTGCGACCGTGTGAGGAATAACAATAACATAGAGTCTGACAGCAGCTGTCAATTAATTCTACAATATATGGTGTAAAAACGTCTGAGTGCTGCCCTCAGAAGAGATAAAAGCCCGCCCACACTGACAATTGATTGGTTGACTTACCGAAACAGGCCAATCAGGATGCTCTCTGTCTTACATGCACTTCTTGATGCACACACGCAAGGTCTCTCGCTCTCTCCCTCTCTGCTGTACATTTCTCCCCCCGAGGTCAACTGGCAGAAGCAGATCTTACTCCCCCCTTCTCTCCCTCTGATACAGGGACTAGGCTACTAGGCCTGATTTACTATTAACCAGCCCAAACGTACCCCCTGTACTACATGACCTCTGACCTGAAGAGGGCAGAGGTCCCCACTCAGCCTGGACCGAGGTGTCTCTGTTCTGCTTTTCAGTTGTAAATACTGTCCCTTGTTCAAACATAAATTTCCCAATGTCTTCTCTCCTTCCAGATCGGACGACCAGATGGCATTCCTGTGCGCTGACTGAGTCTTTGACCATTGATTATCGAAAATTTCTACAACAATTCCCCGCTTTTTATCATTCAGATTACTCAATCACAATAATAAACAATAAGACAAATTTTAAGTCATATCATCACACTTACACTCTTCATCTCTGATTTTTGCATAAATGATCACTCTCTTAAACATTTGTGAAATAACATTTGTGAAATAACATTGTGATGTTGTGATTTGCGGTGACAGCTGACGTAAGCAGGTTCCAGCTCACCACGCCAGATTCATGTACATGTCGTCTTGCGACCGTGTGAGGAATAACAATAACATAGAGTCTGACAGCAGCTGTCAATTAATTCTACAATATATGGTGTAAAAACGTCTGAGTGCTGCCCTCAGAAGAGATAAAAGCCCGCCCACACTGACAATTGATTGGTTGACTTACCGAAACAGGCCAATCAGGATGCTCTCTGTCTTACATGCACTTCTTGATGCACACACGCAAGGTCTCTCGCTCTCTCCCTCTCTGCTGTGCGCGCTACACGGTTTGGAGCACAGTCTAACCGCTCTTGCTCGCTCGCTCTTGATTCCAGGAGATTTTAACTAATTTGCGGGCATCAGGGAGCCGCTATCAATACGCGGGAGACTCCCGGAACTTCCGGGAGACTTGGGATATCTGTCTAGTTATCCAAAGTAGAGTTGTAAAAACTCTGCCCTATTCTGGATACGGGGCGGGGAGCACAGCTCATTTTTACTCCCACACAAAATTTGGCATTTTCAACATGGTATAATAAATGATCTGTAGGGTATTTTAAGCTGAAACTTCACAGACACATTCTGGGGACACCAAAGATTTAAATGACATCTTCTGAAAAAGGGCATAATTGGTGCCTTTTAACATTCACTTTCAGATATGAAAGTGAAACTCAACAATGTTGAGTCTCCATGTTCAAACTCCACATGTGACTTTCATATGTAAAAGTGAAATTGGAGATTTAGATAAAATAAAAAAAGGACTTTAATTTTGATGCTCCGTTATAGTGTTACAGCTCTGAGAGTGTTAAGCGATTTACAAAAATGTAACTTCTTAATATTTGCTTCGGTCTCTTTCAGGTACTGAGAAACAAAGGAATCTATGAGAGTGTGAAAAATGTGCAGCAGGAGAATTTCTGGATTGGTCCTCGCTCTGTAAGTGCTTCATATAGTGGCTTTGAAAAACTGGGTTATGAAGGACGCACTCTATCGTGCAGACTCTGAGAATAAAAAAAGACAGATTTTTCCTACCAGTATTTTTTTCTGTTGATGATTTTAATATGACGTTGATGTCATATTAAATTGATGTCCTTGTTAAAAAGAAAGATTTAAAAAAAAAAAAAAAAAATCACATATTGTACATTATTGAACCACTCAGTATTTCTTCGTTATTAAAAAGTATTTTTTTCTTCACTAAAAATATTTATGAAATAATACTTCGGAAATTTTTTTTTAATCATGTATACTCACATAAGATGAAGAGTCCTGTCATATCAGTAGCCTAAGAATATATTTTATTTATTTATATTTACATTGAGCCTGGCACCCTCATGGAGGCTGCCATGTTGAGATCACATGACCAGCTGAATACTATGCAGTTTATCTACATCCCTATTATCAAGTTCACTGTATAAATTGAGCATGCTTGACAGCAAATTCCACATTACTTCAAATGTATCAGTAACCAAAAACTAGTTAATGCGCACATCTTTTTTCTTTTTGTTTTGTTCGGGGGGTGAGTTTGGGGTTTGATTGATGCACTAATTTTGGAATGTGGTCTTTATCATTTTATTTTTGACACACAATCTTATTTTTTCTAATATAATAAAATGAGTGGATCGTCTCTCTCCACGTGGAATGTGAATGAGTTGGGGCACCCTATAAAAAGAAGGAAGGTTATTTCTCTTCTTAAATGTAAGAAATATCACATTTACATTTACATTTATGCATTTGACAGACGCTTTTTTCCAAAGCGACTTACAGTGCACTTATTACAGGGACAATCCCACTGGAGCAACATGTAGTTAAGTGCCTTGCTCAAGGACACAATGGTGGTGGTCGTGGGGATCAAACCAGCGACCTTCTGATTAACAGTTATGTGTTTTAGCCCACTACGCCACCACCACTCCATGTAGTGTTTGTATCAAGAAACAATTACATTTGCATTAAATTTGGGAAGATATGGGGTGGACATGTTTTCTTAAGTGCTGGCTCAAGTAAGAGCAGGTAACAACACTGATAATTAAGCATCTACAATTCAGATGTCTCAAACAGATAAATAAGGAAGAGTCATTATTGTTTTATCAGAAATTCAGGGGCAAAGGTTGATTTTGGCTAATATTTACACAACTAATGCTGATGATCAGGGCTTTTTTATAGATCTTGAAGGGAAGTTGCAAGCTGCTGGTACCCCTCATGATATAATATTGTGAGGAGACTTTAAACGTTTGATGGACTCAGTCCTTGATCATAGTGAAGAAAAAGTGTGTAAGCCCCCTAGAGCAACACTGAAACTTCACAGGGTGTGTAAAAATCTTAGTCTTACAAATATTTGGAGACTTTTGAACCCAACTTGTTGGAACTATAAAAAAAATTTTCATCAATCCATAATATTTATTCTAGAATACATTTTTTTTAGACAAACATAACGTCTGAGTTTAGAGGTGTTGCCACATACAGTTGTTGTGGCAAAAAATTATCATTAACCAACCATTATAACTGCGTAAGAGACACTCAGACTCAAACAGTCTTTTAAAAGTATTTATTCTTGCAAGAAGGACCCAGTCAGTACACAGCAACTCGTCTGTGTCATGAGAGAGTGTTTTTATCAGGCAGGGCTGCCGTTCTTATACATTTCTCCCCCCGAGGTCAACTGGCAGAAGCAGATCTTACTCCCCCCTTCTCTCCCTCTGATACAGGGACTAGGCTACTAGGCCTGATTTACTATTAACCAGCCCAAACGTACCCCCTGTACTACATGACCTCTGACCTGAAGAGGGCAGAGGTCCCCACTCAGCCTGGACCGAGGTGTCTCTGTTCTGCTTTTCAGTTGTAAATACTGTCCCTTGTTCAAACATAAATTTCCCAATGTCTTCTCTCCTTCCAGATCGGACGACCAGATGGCATTCCTGTGCGCTGACTGAGTCTTTGACCATTGATTATCGAAAATTTCTACAACAATTCCCCGCTTTTTATCATTCAGATTACTCAATCACAATAATAAACAATAAGACAAATTTTAAGTCATATCATCACACTTACACTCTTCATCTCTGATTTTTGCATAAATGATCACTCTCTTAAACATTTGTGAAATAACATTTGGAAAAATAAAAGGCTTAGGCTGTTTTTTGTGGGGATAGTCCCCTAAGTATTAGCAAGCAAGTAAAGACTTTATCTGAAGCCAGGCTAAATGAGTAAACACCGTTACTGCACATCTGACATAAAATCAGACCCTCAGTCACTTCAGTATAAACAAGAAATAGTGTACAGATTAAGTAGGAAAAACACATCAATTTAACATTTTGGTTATGTCAGCAGGCTATAAAAATACAAAGAATAAAGTATAATAAAATCCCTCATTTCAAAACCCTCTCCTTGTACGTTATCTCGTAACACGGATGACAGCTGCTTATAACCCTCTTTACCAATCAAAACATTCTCAGGGGAAGAAAAACATATTTCACAATTTAACACATTTCACAGTAGCTCTCGCTGCTCGTATCACCATATTTGTTTTCGTCACCCTCTGGATATACTGTCATTTTTACCATTTGGACAGATACCCCTGCTTTAACCAGTCTCTGTACTGAGCTGGAAACACACGTTATGATGCATGGTAAACATAACAATATTAACAGTCCTATCACCGCAATTGGTAACACAGTTTGAATCAGCCAATACCCCCATCCTCCCCAGAGATTCATAAACCAAGTAACCCATGTACTTTCAATATGTTCTGGCTCCTGTACGGCTTTTCTCATGTGTTCAATTACATTTGTGATGTTGTCACTGTAATCTGGAATATTGAAACAACAAGACATTCCCAACATTTTGCAAACTCCCCCTTTCTCTGCAGTTAACATATCAAGAACCAACCTGTTTTGAATGACTGCATCTCTTAACTGTTTCATTTCATCATTTATCATTGTCAAAGCATTTTCTGTGCTATTAGCTATTGCTAAAACTGTCCATGCTAGCCCATTTATCTTATTAATTGTTACTGTTGTACCCACCCCTAAGAATAATGACCACCCCACATTTTCTCCAGGCGTCGTCCACGGATCGGATAATGTATACCCTGCATAGTGCTTTGGCAATACCCCAGGCAAAATTTCAACATTTCTTTTTTTCCTTCCCACCCCGGGTGCCCTGTTTGGCAAATACACAGATGTACCCACATTCATTAACGCTGGATAACAACACCCTGCCCATTTCTTTGGCATCCGATGAAATGCCCTGTTGCCACACACCCACACAGCTGCAGGTGAAGTTTCATGTGGCTTGCTGAATGGGCATGTGAAGTTGACTTCTTTGTCGTTGATGACGGCTGTACAATTGTCCATTGTTCCATCCTTCACATTGATTCTGACCCTGCAATCGGACCAACCTGTTTTAATCCGTCTCCCGTTGTCCAGACAGATGCATACATCACCCTGTGTCGCCGTCACTCTCAGAGGTGGAATCGCCATATCAGTGTGGTTATACTGCTGTACATGGTCGCAGTTGTCTGCAGGTCGCCTCGTTGGTGTCTTTCCTTTCTCCAGATCACTAACAGCTTTGAGCACATCAGTCATTTGCTGTGGAATCAGACACTTTGTTTCTTCTGCTGTTGCTACAGTCAGTGGGACCGCTTTCCAAGCATGAGACATTTGCAGACAGAGCCAGCAGCTCGTTGATATCTCCAGTTCTTCCTTTTGCAACATCGCCAGAGCACAGGCTTTGTTCCCTTGACAACTCATCATGGCCTTCTGCACTTCAGGATTCGCTTGACCTTTTCTTATGTCTCCATTTCCCATCCAAGCCATCTTTTCCTCTGTCTCTCGTTCGAGCTCAGGTGCCTCAAAAGGTCTTGTCGTCGTTGTTGGAGCTGCTTCAACTGTAATTATGTCAATCGTCTCATACCAGTCGGTTCCTTCTTGTAGTCATAGTAGTACGCTTTCACGTCGCCCCACTTGCATGGATCTCTGCAGACATAGAAAGGTGCATACTCTTCGCTGTGTCCCTCACAGTTCGGACAGTTCTTTTGGAACGGGTTGCAGTTGAAAGTCACATTCGTTCCTTCCTGAATCGTGATGATTTCTCCTTCCAGGCCATGCGTTGGCTCCACGAACATAAATGCGCTTCTCTTGAACCATCGGATGGTATCGTTTGGAGCTGTTGTCTCAGTCCAGTTGGTTTGGTTTTCTGTTAATAACACTCTCAGGCCCTCGGTAAGGTGCAGTATTATCATACAAATTGTCACTGCAAGCAAAGTCATTATGCACATACTCTTACCCAGACCACACATTCCCTGCACTCTGAATGGGTGCCACGGTCTTGGACGCTCCCTTTCTTCCGTTTGCTAGATCAGTACTACAGCTGTGTGATCAGAATGCAAGTGGAGGAGTTCAGTCTTTGACGCACTCAGAGTCTTATCTGTTTTGCTGATTAACGGTGCCCGGCCGGATGCTGTTTCCACAACTAGGGCTGCCTGCCTCTTCCTCTTGTATCTGGCACCTCTTAAACACACACACCTAGAATGTTCTGTTGTTAATACTCTTGAATTATTTTCAGTTCGTACCTCTTCACAATGATTACTGCTTGTGACCACACGATGGGGTCCAATCTGTACACAGGCTGTGTTATCCTCTGTGGTTGGCCTTGCTCTTCCACTGATAGTGGTACTTGGTGTTCAGACTTGACTTCGGCGTTTATTGACATTCACTCGGAACAATCTCTTCCCGTTGCTGATTCTCCTGCGATGGTTGGCATGAACCCCCACGTAGATCTCTCTGCGACCTTCACTGGCGTGTGAGTCGTTAGTAGCACTTGGAATGGTGCCAGCCAACTTTTGGCCTTCCAGCTCTTTCTCCTCAGGTCACGAATCACAACAAAATCGCCAGGCCTGATCTTATGCAGCTTTTCACCTGAACACAAACATTGGACAACAGAGAAGACATTTCTTTGCAATAATTCAACATGTCATTCTCACACAGATCTGTTGATGGCAACCTTTGTCTACCCCTTTCTATTCCCATGAATGGTGGTCTACCAAAGAGTATTTCAAATGGACTTAAATTTGTTTTGACTCTTTTTCTCATTCTCATGTACATCAACACAATTGGGAGTGCTTTAACCCATGTGAGCACAGTTTCCTCACAGCACTTAGCCAATTTGTTCTTGATTGTTTGATTCTCCCTCTCAATAACTGCAGTGTGTTCTCATGTCAATTCCCAAAACCCGACCCACCTGCTTTATTGCTTCATTGACAAAGTGTGTCCCATTGTCCGAGCTGATTTTCCTTGGAATTCCCCATCTCGGAACAATCTCGGTTAAAAGAGCCTTCGCTAGCCTTCGTTAGTCTTGTTCCGAGGTTGGGAAGGCCTCAACCCATTTGGACCACATGTCAACCATCACCAGGCAGTATTTCTGTTTCCCACAAGGGGTTAACTCGATGAAATCCATCATCAGATGCTCAAAAGGCCCCCCCTGATGGTGGTTGAGATACTATAGGTGTTTTTATCCCCCTTTCCACATTATGTGTGTTACAAATAACACACCTTTTGCAAAAATGTTCAGCAAATATCGTGAAACCCTTTGTAAACCACAATTCTTTCATCTGTGCAACCATCCCCGCTTTTGATATATGGTCTAACCCATGTATCAACTTTCCATAATGAGGAAAGAAGTGTTTGGGTAAACAAAGCATGCCATCACAGCTCATCCACACATTCTCCTCAAAGTTACAGCCAGCTGCCTTCCATCGGGTTTTCTCCTTGCCTGTGGAAAAAGTTTGCATGCTCTGTAAACAAGAACAAATGTTGAGGTTATTGTCAGATATCAAAACACACGTAGTCACTTTTGTCTCCATCGCTGCCGCATCCTGCGCTGCCACGTCTGCTCGTGCGTTTCCTGTTGATACTGAACTGTTATCGTTAGTTTGCGCTGCGCACTTGCAAATCGCGACCTTGTCTGGTAAAAGAACGGCCTCCAAAAGCTCAGACACAAGAGACGCATTTAATATTGGTTGACCATCTGACTTCAGAGATTTTCTGTGCTTCCATAAAGCACCAAAATCTTGTGTTACCCCAAAGGCATAATGCTAATCTGTGTATTTTGTCACACATTTGTCTACCATAAGTTTACATGCTTCTGTTAAAGCAACCAGTTCAGCTTCCTGAGCTGAATAATTTGATGGCAGTTTGCCAGATGTCACGACCTCAAATTCAGTGGTTATCGCGTAACCAACCTTATTCTTTCCTGTTTGTGGATCTTTGGAAGCCGACCCATCCACAAAGAGGATATTGTCACAATTGTCTAATGGCGTGTCTAATAGATCTGGGCGCGGTGTGCACACTTGTTCGAGCGCTGACAGACAACAATGATGCTCCTCGCCATCCTCCTCTGCTGGGAGGAGTGTGGCAGGATTCAAAGTTGTGCATCTTTTAACAGTTATGTTTGGCATGTCCAATAAAATTGTGTGGTACCTCAGCCATCAGGCTGTAGATAAACGTGACGTTCTCTGCTCTTGCAAAATCATGGAAACTGCGTGTGGAACCCTCAAAGTTAAATCAGAATACCCCACAAATTCCCTGGATCCCAGTTCAGCAGCTGCCACTGCATAAAGTTTGGATGAGAAATATGCCACCGGTTGCAGTCTGTCTCCATGATTCTGCAAAAGAACAGAAGTCATAAACCCATTTTTCTCATCAGTCATCTGAACAAACGGTTTGTTTACATCTGGCAGGGAGCCAGAGCCATTTGCTCTTTCATGTTAGCAAATGCCTCTGCGGCTTCGCTTGTCCAAGCAAGCTTGTCACGTGACCTCAGCCCTTTCCCTGTCATCAGGGCTCGCAAAGGCTGTTCTAGAATGTCATAATTAGGAATAAATGTACGACAATAAGCACACATTCCTAAAAATTACAATAAATGTTTTTTTGTAATTGGTTTTGGCACATCTTTTATGGCCTGTACCCGTTTGTCACAGATGGATTTACTGTTTGGTCTGATAACATTTCCCAAAAACTTTATTTCCTGTTTCACAAACTGCAATTTTGAAAGACTAACTCTGTGTCCCTCCTGTTTTAAGTGCTTCAAAAGAGACACTGAGTCAGTTACACACATAGCTTCATCACATGCACAGATCAACAAATCATCCACATACTGCAACAAAGCCGTTCCAGCTGTCAGTGTTAGGGGTTCAAGGCTTCTTCGAAGCGCTTCATTATAGATCGTTGGGGATTTAGTGTACCCCTGGCACAACCATGTGAACGTATGACCCTTATTGTCAAAATCAAACACAAAACCAAAACTGACTCTTCTGGTCCACTGGGACGCTCAAGAAATCATTAGCCAAATCCACCACAGTGAAATACATTGCATTTTGCGGAATTTGTGACAAAATTGTGTAAGGGTTTGATACACGTGCCGCCCTAGCAATGACAGCTGAATTTACGGCCTGAAGATCTTGCACAAATCACCACTCAGTTGGTGAATTCTTATCTCTTATTTTCTTCACAGGGAAGATTGGAGTGCGAACTGGAGAATCATGACATGGTATAATTATGCCTTCTCTCAACAATGAGTCAAAACCTGGCATAATACCCTGCGATGCCTCCCGTTTTAGGGGGCATTGCACTTGACACGGTCTGTAATCAGATTTTGGTTTGACTATCCCATCCTTTGATTAAACCCACATCATATTTGTGTTTAACCCATAACCTAGGAGGTACTTCTGTCAGAGCCCCCTTCCATGCTTCTCCATCTCTTTTGACATAAATGCTCCTATTCTTTTGCTGTGTTTCACGCCTGCACTTATTTAGCCCAATCTGTTGCTTTAATGCATTCTCTCACAAAGGGGCCCAAATCTGCTCACAGCTGCTTTTGGCCTTGAACACTGATCAAAATAGAACTGCATTTGTTTTTCTGTCAGGCAAGCTGAGAGCACACACATACATTTCCTGCCCAGAAAATCGTATAAAATTTCACACTCTCATTTTCTGCCCCGTTAAACCACCCCTGTTCATATTGTGGTTCTCGTTCGATTACGACATGTGACGTGCAGTGTAACTGGTCAGGCGTCATATTTTCTGTGTTAAATGACATTGTTCGATCCTTTGCCAATTTCAAGATCATTTTTGCACAATCATCATTTTTCACACACCATTCATAAGCCCATTGCGGTTCCAATTTAGAACAACATATTTTGTGGTTCTTCTTAAATGCTAATTCCAAAGGAAGTAAGGGTCAAATTTAATTCACACATTAAATCTCTGGCCATTAGAGGTACCGGACAAGCTGGTGAACACAAAAACGCATGTTTAAATGTTCTCCCCTTCTCCTTTGACTCATACTCTAAGGGCACTGTGAATTTTTCAGAAATCAAATGGCCCTAGGCCAAAGTGCTCTTTATGCACTGAACCTGTCAATTTTGGGACACATGGCAAGTCACATGGTCGTATCATAGTATGGCCAGCCCCAGAATCTACCCAAAAAAAATCTACTAATGTCCCATCAACTAACACTTGATATCTCTGCATTTGTAAAAACCCTGAACTTTTGCACATTCTCAAACATTCATCCGAAACATTACCACATAAAACTTCATCAGTCACACTGAAAGATTTGCAAGCATTGTCTTCATTGCAGAGAGCAGTATGTAATCAGTGTATGTGTGTGTGTGTGTGTGTGTGTGTGTGGGTAAAGAAATGTTCACTTCCCTGTCTTGTAGCCAGCAGCCGATCGCCCTGTCTCCGGCCCCCCCTTCGCTGCTCTCTGCTCTCTTGCTTCAGTCTGTTTTTTCCTTCTCCTGACAGTCTGTGGCCCAATGTCCCTCCTGCTTACACAGCTTGCATCTCTTGCATTCTCTGAATACATGGTCGTCAGTCTTACACAAGCCGCAACTCCACCTTCGCTGGTTTCCGTAGCCTTTCTTCTTTCTGTCGGCCCACTTCTGCTGTGGTTTCGATGTGCTGACATTAGACGCCAGTTGAAGATCTCTCTCTCCCTTCGCCTTGACTTTGTCTTTCTTTGTCAGCAGCTGTTGCTCTCCGTGTACAGCGTGTGCCAGGGTGGAGGTCAATCGCCCGCTCCATTCAATGTAACTTGCTTTCACTGCTTGTGCGATCTCAGGTCTCAGGGAAAAAAAGTTCATTCTGGTCTCCTTCACTGTCAGAGAGGGGAGAAGCTGCTTGTGGTGCTTGTCTTCTGGGCGGAGAGCAGTCGAGGTCAGGGTTCAGTTTCAGGGCTTTCAGTTCTGCCACGGGATAGTGATGTTTGTATGCCGGCGGCACTGGCACAATTGTCGTTGCATGTGGGAAAACACAAACATACTTTTCATTAGTCAGTTCTGGTGATGTTGACACACAAACAGATCTTTCACACATTTTATTTTTACATTCCACATTTTCAACCCTACATGCTAATTCTTTCTGCATTTGCTTTTGTTCTCTTCTATCTGCTTCCTTAAAGCAACAGCCCACACTGTCTGTTCACATTCTTTGCACACATGTTGAACACAGCCACAACAACCTTTTTGTGCCCCGCTGCCCTGTTCCACTGATTCTCCTATAGTTTTTTCCTCATTTGACAGAAAACCTGGTGTATCAAATTTGGCAAGCTTGCTCTGAGATTTCCCCATACTGGCTGTTTCTGTTTCTCCGCGGGTTACTGTTCGACGCACGTCTTATAATCTGTAGGACGTCTCCAACAGATCTGATTTCTTAACCCAAGATCAATTAAGGGTGCACTTGCTTGTGCTTCGTTACTGGAGTACGTTCCAGCGCTCAGTTTTTTCCCTCTTGACCTGTTCGTAGGTCTCTTCGTTAATTATGGTTTGCCCAAATTTTCTCTGGAGTACGTTCCAGCGCTCAGTATTTTCTTTTAATCTAATTAAACAATTTTTGCGAGAACTCAGTCTCCGTTAGAAACCTCTTGACCTGTTCGTAGGTCACAGTCTCTGTTAGAAAACCTCTTGACCTGTTCGTAGGTCGGACCTGTTCGTAGGTCTGACCTGTTCGTAGGTCTCAGTATGTTTTATAATCAGTCTCCGTTAGAAACCTCTTGACCTGTTTGTAGGTCTGACCTGTTCGTAGGTCTCAGTACTCAGACCACACAAAAAAACCAGTCTCAGCCAATATGGTTCACTCACTTTCATACCAAAAGAAAATAATTTAGTCGTCCCTTACCAGAGATATTTGGGTTGCCACGGGTTCGTTTTCATTTGATTCCAGTGGAGTTTCTCCTGGCCCTGGTGCGGTCGGCCCCTCTCTCTTAAAACTTACGAGGTAGAGTTGGAACTTCTCAGTCCAGGTGGCCAAACACCGTCCGCACTCAGGTCCAGAAGGCACTTCCAAGGAATCCCACTATTCTGACACCAAATTGTTGTGGAAAAAAATTATCATTAACCAACCATTATCACTGCGTAAGAGACACTCAGACTCAAACAGTCTTTTAAAAGTATTTATTCTTGCAAGAAGGACCCAGTCAGTACACAGCAACTCGTCTGTGTCATGAGAGAGTGTTTTTATCAGGCAGGGCTGCCGTTCTTATACATTTCTCCCCCCCGAGGTCAACTGGCAGAAGCAGATCTTACTCCCCCCTTCTCTCCCTCTGATACAGGGACTAGGCTACTAGGCCTGATTTACTATTAACCAGCCCAAATGTACCCCCCTGTACTACATGACCTCTGACCTGAAGAGGGCAGAGGTCCCCACTCAGCCTGGACCGAGGTGTCTCTGTTCTGCTTTTCAGTCATAAATACTGTCCCTTGTTCAAACATAAATTTCCCAATGTCTTCTCTCCTTCCAGATCGGACAACCAGATGGCATTCCTGTGCGCTGACTGAGTCTTTGACCATTGATTATCGAAAATTTCTACAACACAGTGAAAAATAAATCATATAGTTGCCGCGTTAATGTATTTTGTGTTTGCAAAATCCTGAATTCCAACAAATGTTAAAGTCTGAAATCAATGTGTATAAGGAGACCAACTGATCCTCAGTATCCTCTGTGGGCGTGGCTTGGGAGGCACTTGTGAAGGAGATTCTTAGGGGTTGGATCAAACCGTATGCCTCATTCACCAAAAAAATCCAAAGCACGAGAACTAATGGAGTTGGAAGGGAATATTAAGAAAAGTTGGAAGAGCCGAGGCAGAGCTGAAGTGCCAATTTCGTATGATGGCCTCAGAGAATTGACCCGATTGATATACAGATATAATACTATTTTGTCACAGAAGGTTTTTGAGTTTTGGCTATTCAGGGCAAGACAGTCATACTTTGAGTCGGGGGACAAAGCAGGGAAGCTTTTGGCTAGATATTTAAAGCAGAGAGACTTTTTCTACCATTCCCTCTGTTCTGTATTTTACCCATCTGCTGGTGGGTAAAATATTTACCTCTGCCATTGATATTAATAATGCTTTAAAAGAATTCTATCATGATCTCTATAGTTCCACATCTTCATCTACTGATGAAGATATTAGAAATTTTGTGGAACCATTAGAACTCCCTAAACTGTTGACTGGGCAAAAAAAGATAAACATGGAGGAGCTTGTCAAGGTAATTAAGGCCAGACTGCTTTACTGCTGAATTTTTTAGATCTTATGCTACAGAACTGGCTCCACTTTTGTTAGAAGATAATATGGAATCATTAAAGAATGGAAAGCTTCCTCCAACCATGACACAAGCCTGGATCAGATCGATTCTTAAAAAGGACAAATATCCAAGTGAGTGTAAGAGTTACCGTCCAAATGCCCTGATCCAGCTAGTAAAAAAAAAAAGATATATATATATATATATATATATATATATATATATATATATATATTATTTCTATGCCACCGTCTGCTCTTTTACCAGACATAATGTCCTTTTTTTTCTTTTCTTTTTTTTTTTTTTTTAAGTCTAGGAAAGATTTATTTATTTTGCAGTTACATAGCTGAGATATAGGGATATGGCTGGGTAAACAAATCTAGAAAGGCCTTCGGCTTTGGAAAATATCACTCTACCAAAAATAGAGACATCTCATTATAGCCAATTGTTTAAAATATTTTTGTTTTGTTAAATTTAGAAAATCTGAATGGCAAGATGTTTAACAGAATCCTTTACAGGTATAATTTCAATTGAGACATTTCACATTTATTAAGATTTAACTTTAGACCTGAGGATTCTGAGAAATTAGAGATGGCGTTTAGGGCTGTTTTTAAGTCTTTTAAAATTAAAGCAGTGTAATCAGCCAGTTGAGAATTTTTGATTTCTCTATCAAATATATTCAATCCCAAGGTTCTTGGATCTGTTAAAATATGAATTGAGAGGTGTTCTGCAACTAATAAAAAACAAAAAAGTGTAAATCGGGTATCCATGACGCACTCCACAATAGTTACCAAATCTTTTGAAGTTTCCATATTTAGGATAATGGAACTATTAATATCCTTATAGAACATTCCAACTGCATCAACAGATTTATTTCCAAAACCAAACACTTTTAAGGAGTGGAATAAAAAGACATGTTCGATGGTCTTGAAAGCTTTACAGAAATCCAGAAACAAGATAACAGCCCTAGGATCTATCTGATCAGAGTAGTCTAGGAGATCAATAACAAAACAAATTTTACAACTAGAATGCCTGTTTGAGTTTCATGAATAATTTGGTTTAATCCCGATTTCAATCTTCTAGCTTACACTAGCGCAATTTAGTTTGTAATCAATATTTAAGAGAGTGATATGCCTCCAATTGTCAATTGCGATAGGATCTTTATCCGGCTTAGGGATCAGGGATATTAAGCCTTGTTTCATAGTTGGGAGCATTTAAATTTTCTTAATACATTCAATAAACATTAAAGAAATGGTATTTTCTAGTATCTCCAAAAAATATTGATACAATTCTATCGATAGGCATCAGCACCTGGAGTATCTGAATTTTCAAAAGAGAAACAATATTAGTTTACATTTCTTTTTCAATAAGGTCCCTTTTTTATTCCCTACTTCAATTAACAGCTAATTATCTGGCTTTTAACTTAAATAACTCTCATTTAGATCCATAGTCAGACACCTCTGTGCTGAAGATGTTAGTAACAAGGGTTTTGAAAACTATTTTCCCTAGGAGAGAATTATTGAATTTTCATTAGCCATGTAGGCTGTTAGGTTTACAAACATCACAATCAAAAGATTATCTGAAAAGTCATCGTAATGATGACATACATTTTGAACATGTAATAAGTTGGTTAAAATAAGAAATAGGTATATTCTAGACATATGTTAAAACTGTTAAAATAGTACCAAGAGTCTACTAAAGATAAATCTTTACATAAGGAATCAATAATGTTAAAATTGAGAATTGGGGTGCATTTTTTGTTGTAATCTATCCTTCAAAACATCAGGCACTCAATTGAAACCCCCATCAATGATCAATTTTGCATCGTAAAATCTACAAAACAAAAAAGAGCTTTTCTTATAGGATTATCTCTTAACCCCCTCTCATTCAAAGTTGTATTCAAAATTGTCCAGAAGTAAATAAATCAAGTAATCAAAAAAAAAAAAAAAGAAGAGAGAAACACTTACCACTAAGAGTACAATAAACACCTAACTAGTCACTGTAACACTGCCTTCTATAAGAAAGTTTAGGTAACAGAAGGAATAATTGGTCATCGACCCACAGAACAGTCACACATCAGTTGCCTGTCCATGTTCCACGAGTCACACAGGGTCTTGTAAACTCTTTTCTTGCCCATTAAAGCTTAAGTGGTTATATTCAGCTCTAATCAGCAACTGTAACCAAAATACACATCAAAGTATTAACAAAAAAGCATAGTATCAGTCTGCCGAACAGAATTCCTTCTCAACGCGTGCAGGAAAAGATAAAACATCTGTTCAGCAAGACGCCATCTTGGCTCTTAAACAAATATGTCTTATTACCATTCTCGCTTGCATGCCGTCTCTGATTTTATGTTTGCTGCAGCTGCTTCTTGAGTGTGTTGCTTTCTGTCAATGACAAATATACTACACATTTCTGGTGTTTTTTTTGTGATTGGTTGGGGCGGTCTACAGCCCACCCTTAATGTTTGCAACACACAGCCCTCCCCCAAATAGCTTTTACCCATTGCACAAATCATAAAATGAAAAATATATGTTTTATTTAATACTGTGTTTGCTAAATGTTTGATTGGTTGGGCAAGACTCCGGTTTGGGTGAGGGCTTGGGTGTCCTTATAAAATGAGTCTGCCCATGAAATTGAGTCCACATCTGAAGTAGAAATCCTACTAAATGTTTTTATGATGCATGTCTATATAATTTTGTAAATTCGACATTTAATGACTTAAATAAATTGTTACACATAATAATATATTACCACAGCTATATATCGTAAAATTAAAAATGTCTTGTTCTGTCTTTTTCAGTTAGCTTACATTTGGCAAGTTATCTGCTACAGAATTA
The DNA here is from genome assembly GCF_025860055.1 of Xyrauchen texanus. Lineage (NCBI taxonomy): Eukaryota > Metazoa > Chordata > Actinopteri > Cypriniformes > Catostomidae > Xyrauchen > Xyrauchen texanus. The sequence goes on along the minus strand of NC_068288.1, from coordinate 136,756 downwards.
CTGAACCACAATATTTTACATATTTATACACCTTACAATCTTGGATTGATGGAAAATCATTGTGTCCTGAGCAGGTTTGGGTACATTTAAAAACATTTAGGTAAAACCAACTTTCCTAAAACATGTCTTGAGTTTTTTTTATTTATTATTATTTATGTGAAGCTAGTCAAGTCATGTTCACATATATTACAGCTGCACAATTCATAAAAAAACTAATCGTGATTACGTAATCATAAAAACATTAAATCTGCTCCTGTTGTTAATGGTTTCTATTTATAACATGTTTTTGCAGCGGTTGAGTGTTCTAAAGAATTCACAGACTTGTCGATTGGGCAATGAAATGGCAATGGCCTATCAGAGATGCTTAAATTAGTCCTCCATCCTATCAGTAATGTCAACTGATACTAATACACAAGTTTTAAATTGTCAGAATGCCCACATGCTTGCTCTTTTTCACGTCTGTTTGCGGTGGCACACGAAAATACTGAAGAAACATCACCTGACACTCTAAAAGAAGCCGTAGAACAAAAACAAAAAGTACTTTCATTGGATTCATTGCATATTGCACCGCTTGCTTTGAGCGTAAATATACTGCAAATGAGCAATACTACAAACTAAAACCTGTTCTTATCAAGGCATAGTCAAGGCATAGATGCGGTGTAAATAATTGATTTATTATGCTGATTTAGAAACCTGCAGTGAATACAGGGTTGGGAGGGTTACTTTTGAAATGTATTCAAGTACATATTACAGAATACACTCTGTAAAATATAATTTGTAACATTCGATTACTCGAGGTCAGTAATGTATTCTAAATACTTTGGATTACTTCTTCAGCACTGGTAGATTAATTATTTATTTATTTTATTTATGTTTTAAATACATAATCCCATTACATGTATTCTGTTACTCCCCAACTCTGTTTATAATACGTGTCATACGTTGTTTTTGCTCAAGCAGTACTCCTGTTGTTATTTTGTTGAGCTCCACGTGACCGAGATCAGAGAAAGAGAGAGTTACGGTGAGTTTGTATTTCGGTCACCCCTCCACCATTTTGTATCGACAAGTGTGTCATACCTCCAACTGAAGAGAGCGAGATATCAGCAAAACAATCAAAGTCTGACACCCTCTGTCCAAAATGTTTTGAATTTGCTAGTGTGGCGACAGCTTAAGGCTGAAATATTCAAATGTTGCACTCTCAATAGTCCTGAGAGAGTACGACCAGAATTTAAGGTCACTATTTGGGTCACCTGTGTCCAAACCTGTGCTCACTGCTGCTGTGTTTTGTGTTCAACAGGAGGATCTAATCCACTTGGGAGCCAAGTTCTCTCCATGTATCAGACGGAACAGTCAACTAGCAAAACTAGCAGTGCAAGCCAAAGATCTGGAGAGAGAGTCTGGCTGCTGTGTTCAGAACGATGGTTCTGGATGTGTACAGACCCAGATTAATGGCTGCTCGGTATAAACACACACACACACACACACACACACACATTATTGATTATATATATTAATCATCTTAAAGAGATGGTTCACCCAAAATGAAAATTATAATTAATTTGGTCACATTCAACAGGATGTTGTATTGGAATGTGAATGATAGGACAACAGGAGTTTTGGAACAAAAATAATTATTAAAGGAATAGTTTATCCAAAAACGAAAATTATTTTCTCAACATTTACTCGCCCTTTTGCCATCCCAGATGTGTATGACTTTCTTATGCAGTACACAAATAAAGATTTTTAGAAGAATTCATCAGCTCTTTTGGTCCACACAAAGCAAGTGAATGGGTGCCAAAATTAGTCATCATAAAAGTAATCCATAAGACTCTAGTGTTTAAATCAATGTCTTCAGAAGCAATCTTTGGTCAGTATCTACTGTAAACTTTCACTTTAACGTTCTTCTTCTTGTGCTTTTGGTGATTCACATTCGGCATGCATATCGCCTCCTACTGGACAGAGAAAATAATTTCTACCAAAAAAGGACATGCATATTGATAAGTTTCCCACAACACCTATCATATCACATCTGAAGATATGGATTAAAACACGAGTTGTATGGATTACTTTTATGATGCTAATATTCTTAGTATTACCCATTATGTTGCTTGTATGATGACATGTTTATAAGTATCTATTATTAAAAAATACACAAGGCTGTTTGTGAATATCTTTGAATTTAATTTCATTTTACTTACAAAACTGGATTCTGTTTGCTACAGTGCCTAAATTTAAATTCAATTTAAATTCTGGAATTTAACTGGAAATTAAAATTCACAATTAAATTCTAAATGCCATGCAATCCTGTTAAACAAACACACAGCAAAGCCTTGGTTATCAAGTGTAGTGAAAATTAATGTTACTTGTATTCATTCCATGTAAAGTCTACCACCTAGGGGAGGCAAGCTGAACATAAGTTTTAATTACTTTTAATTCACCAGGAATTTTGACTTCGTATAATCATTACTTTATTTCCCAACGTCCACTGTAAGAGGATCATATTGTTAATTAATATATTTTTACTCTTTGCTGATCCTAGGAGACTTTAGCAACATTTATAAAATGGGACAAACAAAATGTAGACATGGTGAGATCTTCAGGTGCAGTGTGCCATCAGGACCCAAGGTAACTGTAGCTGAAATCATCATATCTCTCATCTCATGAGCAAATTCTTGTGCATTAATTTTGGGTTTCTGTCTTTGCAATGCATGCTGAGAGCAGGGTTTGTGAAGAGCCAGCCTCATCTGGACCCCATGTTTGGCCTGATGACATCACAGAGTGGCCGGTAAGAAAAAAAATCACCAATGACATACTTGTGTTTGCCTTCAGTAAAGTATCTGCCTTAGGATTGCACACATTTGTTTATTATGGTAAACAAATAAGCAAATGAAGAGTTGTCCAAAAATAAAAAAAATGGTGTCCTGTACTCCTCAGTTGTTAAGATCTTTGAAGTGATATTGAAAGTTGGTATATTGTGTTATATTCATTCTTATCACACCCCCATTGTAGATCTGTACATTCCCTCAGACATTGAACCACACAGGATACAGACACATGGACTGTACAATCAAGGGCAGACCATGCTGTATTGGAACTAAAGGACGGTAAGAAATGCCATGAATGGAAAACAAATTGAAATAATGACGATTACCTTCTGTTCCAGTTTGGAGATGCTACTTAAGTTCCACTAATTTAGTAATTGCCTTTAAAGATATAGTTCGCCCCAAAATTAAATGATCTGTTATTACACACACCCATGTCTTCACAAACCTGTATAACTTCTGTGAAAAAGGAGATATTAGGCAAAATGTTCATAATGCTCTTTTCCATACAATGAAAGGAGGCAGAGACTGTTTATTTCCAAACATGACCAAAAAGCATTTTAAAGTGTGTGAAGAACAGACTGAAATTTAAGTCTTTATTAATTGAAAATCTTGAGCTTTACTGTAACTCTCAAATCTCGTTTTCACTAACTAATATTGAAACCTGGCATGTTGCGATGCATGACAACTAATGAAGTTTGGCATCACTGTTGTCAAACTTGGTACAGTGCATCTTTGTGCCATAATGGAATGTACATGTGAATATTATTTCAGAGATGCATTAGAAATAAATATTTTCAGTGAAATCTATTTTGGTATATTCCTTACCCAGTGTTAATCTTTTCAACAAAATGATTGGCAAAAATAAGTGTTGTTGAAGGTTTTTTTTTTTTTTTTTTAAGTATTAAAGCTAAAGAAAAATAAAGTTGCATGTAACTAATTTTACAGTAACTATAACTGTAACTAATTTAACTGTTATTGTCCTATTTTCTCTCATTTCTAAAGATGTGAGATTACCACTCGTGACTTTTGCCATTTCATGCGTGGATATTTTCATGAGGAAGCCACACTCTGTTCACAGGTAACCAGAAAAATTACTTTTAGCCCAACATTTAAAGGTGCTGACAGTCAATTTGTCCTCGTTAAAAAGTTGTACACAAAGAAATGAATAGTGTTGAACATTGTTTAAACTGATGTACACTTGCATCATTTTGAATGAATGTAGATGAAGATTCCAGTCATTTTTGTAGCCCAATAATATAATATAATAAATATAGCTACAAACAGCAATGACGAGGCCAAGCACCAACATGGCAACCACTGCACAACCCAAAGAGCACATAGAGTGCTCATGAAATACAGAGCAAGCAAACACCACATGAAATAAAATAGATTCGAACCCAAGACTTTCTGTAACCCCCACCACAAATTATTCCAGAGTACATACCGAAAATGTTACAATTTAACTTAAACATGATTTTGAAACCCAACATCAAATAAACTTGTATACATATATATAATTAATATAGTAATCCAGGAGATTAAAGTGTTTATTTTTTATACACTTTGACCAGGTAATCAAATTACCGTATCACAATCTGTCGTATAAAATATTAACTATCAAATACCGAAGGATATAGAATGATAAAGACTTACCTAACACAATAAAAGTAGTTCAGACATATATTCTTGGCAACTGCGTAAATGGAGTAAATTAACGACAGCCACATGTGAAGCAGTTCTCTCTCCCCTCAAGCTGGCTGAACTGATGAACGTGACTCCGCCTCCACACAGCGCGTCATCACAATACATCTGTACTATGTTCTGTATTAATACATTTTCTTAACGCAAGAAAATAAAATATATGTCTGACCCTTTTATGTATTAAGAAAGTAAAAAATAATAATAATAAGCATATACTTATAAAAAAAACAATATTTAACACAAACTCAAATATTGGGGTGGGTTACATTTCCACTCCACAGTTCAGAGAACAAACAACTGGAACAATCCACTGCAGTAAGCACAATTCAAAAAGCTCCAGAACAACAGAAATCAATCCAAATGACGTGCCTAGGTGGGGACTAGAATCCAAAACTATTGGAACTATAATTCAGAACATTAACACACTGTTCCACTCAGTTGAGATGCTCAATGAATTCCAAAGAGACAATCTGATTTTAGAGTCAGTACACAAGTGTGGGTTATCTTTTTAACTATAGGTAGATCTGTCTCCAAACAGTTCAAGCATCCTCAGGACATAATGTTGATGATGCTTAACAATTTTGTTTTTAATTAAAAAATCCATTCAAAATATATAATTTTTTTAAAACAAAATGTATATATCAGAACAACAATAATAATAATAACAAAACTAATATGTGCAAGTAGAAATGATCAGGGATAAGCCCTGCAACTATTCAGAAAGCACAATACAATGGCCTGCAATACAATATAAAATCAACTGTAATACTTGTCTAGATGGGGATTGGAACCCAGCCTTTCCAAACTATAAAACAGTGCTTTAACACACTGGAGAAACTCAGCTGACATGCTTGATGAGTGGCAAAGAGACAACCTGATTTTAGAGTCAGAACAAAATTGTGGGATAAACTATAGGTGGTGCTGTCTCCAAACTGCTCTGGTATCCTCAGGACATGATGTTGATGAAGCATACCAATGTTTTTCAAAAGATTTATCACTTTTATAAAATTTAATATAGCAGAGAGACATGGGTATCATTAAAATCCTTATGGCTCAATGAGTCCATAGACACAATGATTTTAGGACATACTTTTCAAAAGTTACAGGCAAAAATATGAATTTTTTATTTCTTTTTACCCATAGCTGGTGCTGTCTCCAAACTTTGCATGTCGGAGTGGTGGTGGCGTAGTGGGCTAAAGAGCATAACTGGTAATCAGAAGGTTGTTGGTTCGATACCCACAGCCATTGGGCTATGCTTATGCTTATTGTGTCCTTGAGCAAGGCACTTAACTCCAGGTTGCTCTGGGGGGATTGTCCCTGTAGTAAGTTGCTTTGGATAAAAGCGTCTTCCAAATGCATAAATGTAAATGTACCCTCAGGCCATGGTCCTGATTATTTATGTTAACATAACTTTTCAACAAAGTCGAAAATCAATATTTGGTATTATTTGTAAAGTGCAGCTAAGTCTGAGCCATTTTTTGTTCAAATCAGATGACATTTCAAGGAATAGTATGGGAAAACTGTAAACATCTTAATCCAATATGGCGGCCACTGTAATGGGTGAAATTTTTATGTAAGGGGTCAATTGAAATCATCAGTAGGAGAGAATTCTTTTCTTGTGCATATGATTTAAAAGATATGCACAGAAGGAAAGTTTTGACATGGTGTTGGTGCTATAGAGGATGTCGTAGTGACCTCAAATTTTGTGTGGGATCTATTCATACCCACCACTATCAGTATGCCAAATTTAATAATTTTGCTACGTACGGTTCTATGGGCTTCCATAGCCTGCCATTAAAGGAATAATAATAATAAAAATAAATATAGGTGCAAGCAACAATTACGGGGCCAAGTGTAACCGGTCCTGATCGGCCCTCTCCGAACGGGACTCGAACCGACGTCTCCGACGTGGGAGGCAGGTGCTCTAACAAGGAGGCTAAAGGCTACAGCCTCTAGCGTCAGTCGCTAGTGCACCTCTTGAGGTTAGGAGAGTGAGGTTTACACACTCACTCTTTACATACCTCACTCCCATCCGGGTCACGGCACCATTGTAAAGGGTCCTTATCGCCCCGCTCCGAACGGGACTTGAACCGACGTCTCCGACGTGGGAGGCAGGTGCTCTAACAAGGAGGCTAAAGGCTACAGCCTCTAGCGTCAGTCGCGAGTGCACCTCTTGAGGTTAGGAGAGTGAGGTTTACACACTCACTCTTTACATACCTCACTCCCATCCGGGTCACGGCACCATTGTAAAGGGTCCTTATCGCCCCGCTCCGAACGGGACTCGAACCGACGTCTCCGGCGTGGGAGGCGGGTGCGCTAACAAGGAGGCTAAAGGCTACAGCCTCTTGAGGTTAGGAGAGTGATGTTTACACACTACACAGCTATCTACCAGCTGGCTCCCGTTACACTAGCACCAGCATAGCAACCACTGCACAACACGAAGCACAACCCAAAGTGCATAGAATACATAACGCATACATACCAAAGTAACATCAACTCGCATCTTGCCTCAAGGCAGGTTAGAACCGGGAACTTTCAGTTTGACAATTCATGGCTCTAAGCATGGCTCCATGCAGCCACTGAAAGGAACAAACTAAGCTTAGAAGTTTTTACAGCCAAGCACAGCAGTCAACATTATAAATGTCATGTGACTTTTGAGCAAAGATCAAAGTTAAAATTTGATTGGGGAAAATCCCAGCACCTGTTCAATAAGCACAATACAAAGAACTCTAGTACAGCAGATATTAATCCAGATGACATGTGTAGGAGATGATTGAACCTATTACTTATGGCTTTACAGCTTAACTGACCGACAGCAGACAGACATGCTAATGCTAGGGTGAAAGCACAGAACATTTGGTTATCTTTTAAAATATAGGTGGCGCTGACCCTTGGAACTATAGTCAAGAACCTTACACACTGTCACTCAGTCAAGATAGTTACATATAGATTTTTGTAATGATTTATCAGTTTTTTATAATGGTGGAGAGACAATATGGCTGATATGGGGAAAACTGGTATCAATTGAATTATGATCCACTGAATCCATAGGCACCAACCTCATGATTTTTGGACATAAGTTTCAAAAGTTATGGGCAAAAATATAAAATATATATATTTTGACCCATAGGTGGCACTGTCTTCAAACTATGCATGTACCCTAAGACCGAGGTCTTGATGAAGCATACCAAATTTAATTTCAATACATCAAACTATATTGTCTCATCCATTTTGCCATCAACCTCATTAAATTTGTGTTTATATAACTGTTTTTTGTGTGTGTCCATAGATTGACTCCATACATATGTATACCAAATTTGGTGACAAAATCTGATTCTGTTCAAGAGTTATACAAATTTTTGTAAATGTGGCCACAGCCATTATGAACGTTTTGGTGTACCATTTGACGATAAATCAAAATTTCAAAATTCCTTTCAAAAATTTTATTTAGGGACTCCGGAAAATCTTCCTGCATTGGTTTGGTTCCGATCGGGCTAACGGAACTAGTTCGAAAAGCAATCTTTTATAATAATCTCAAGTATTTATTGAACGTTTTGTTTCACACCAATGGTCCTTTAGGCAAAGTTGTTGAGAATGAGATCTATAAAATGCCGTGAATAACGTATTTCTGTGTGAAACACAGCGGTATGTACAGTTGAAGTTTACATACACTTAGGTTGAAGTCATTAAAACAAATTTTTTTAACCACTCCACAGATTTCATATTAGCAAACAATAGTTTTGGCAAGTCGCTTAGGACATCTAATTTGTGCATGACATGAGTAATTTTTCCAACAATCATTTACAGACAGATTGTTTCCGTTTTAATTGACCATCACAATTCCAATGGGTCAGATGTTTACATACACTAAGTTGACTGTGCCTTTTAAGCAGCTTGGAAAATTCAAGAATATTATTAGAATTGGCCTTTAGAAAATTAGCCAATTAGTTTCTAATAGGAGGTGTACTGAATTGGAGGTGTAACTGTGGATGTATTTTAAGGCCTATCTTCAAACTTAGTGCCCACCTCTTTGCTTGACATCATGGGAAAATCTAAAGAAATCAGCCAAGACTTCAGAAAAAAATTATTGTTGAACTCCCAAAAGTTTTGTTCATCCTTGGGAGCAATTTACAAACACCTGAAGGTACCACGTTCATCTGGAACAAAGATATTACTTTTTGGAGAAATGAAACAAAAACTGTTTGGCAATAATGACCATTGTTATGTTGTTTGGGTGCTTTGATGCCGGAGGGACTGGTGCACTTCACAAAATAGATAGCATCATGAGGAAGGAAAATTATGTGGATATATTAAAGCAACATCTCAAGACATCAGCCATGAAGTTAAAGCTCTGTTGCAAATAGGTCTTCCAAATGGACAATGACCCCAAGCGTACCTCCAAAGTTGTGGCAAAATGACTTAAGGACAACAAAGTCAAGGTACTGGAGTGGCCATCACAAAGCCCTGACCTCAATCTGATAGAAAATGTGTGGGAAGAAATGAAAAGGCGTGTGCAATCAAGGAGGCCTTCAAACTTGACTCAGTTACACCAGTTCTATCTTGAGAAATGTGTCAAAATTCCACCAACATATTGTGAGAAGATTGTGGAAGGCTACACAAAACATTTGTTCCAAGTTAAACAATTTAAAGGCAATGCAACCAAATACTAACAAAGTGAATGTAAACTTCTGACCCACTGGGAATGTGATGAAAGAAATAATAGCTGAGATAAATCATTCTCTCTACTATTATTCTGATGTTTCAAATTCTTAAAATAAAAGTAGTGGTCCTAACTGACCTAAGACAGGGATTGTTTTCTACACTGTAAAAAATTTAACATAAAATCAACTGTAACTTACTGGCAACATATAGCCGGCAAGCTTCTGTATTTTATTCCATGGTGAAAATACTGTAAATCTTACTACAGTAGTTCACTGCATACTGTATAATAGCTTACAGTATATTTATACTGTAAAATGAATTACAGTTCTTGTTTTTCCTACTGCATTTTAAAATACTGTAAATTTACTATACAGTATAATTGATTACGGTAGTTTTTTGCTATATTTAAAGTAAACCATAGATTATAACAAACTACAATCTGTTAAACATTTAAAAAAGAATTAAATATAAAGGCTTGTCTGCAAGCAATATTTTACACAGTGATATTACTGATTATTAGATGTCACACGTCAATTACGAAAACACTCAGAAGTTCATTTAAAAACTTTTATTCAAATTTAATTAATTAAACTGTAAAACACACTACACTCGGCAGGGCCAATGCAGATCCCAGATTGTTGCTGCTTATAGAGAACAAAACACAAAAATGTAGTTGCACTACAGCTTGACTGACATCAATGTAATAAACAGCTTTCATTTAATTTACAGTTTATGGAACACCAATACACTCAACCAGGAGATGTGCCAAACTATATAAATTGATTGGCTGATTTATACTTCGTTGGACCTACACCGTAGGCTCTACGCCGTAGTCAATTCAGTTCAAAGTGCCTTTATTGGCATGACTGTAAACAATACAATATTGCCAAAGCAGAAGATGTGTAAAAAGAGAACTACATCTTAATCTATAATTAAATTTAGTTGAACAATTTAAGGTGTTTAAATACCTGAAGACCACTTACACATAAATTAATATACACACATAAATTGAGGGTCACATTAGGGTGATACACTGGGGTAAAATGCATAACATATTTACCATCTGTCTCTCAGGCTGTGACATGTTAAAACGTATCTTGCAGCCAGTGCTGCTGTGTCCCTCTCCAAGTATTATATACATTTTTGATTATAAAGTTGTCTGCTGTTTGTAAATTTATCTATGTAAATGTCCCTTGTATCTTTACATTTTGGGTAGTGAAGGAGAAAGCGCACCTCTGTCTCGACCTCACCTGTCGTACAGTGAGCACACACACTTTCTTCTCTGGGTAACCATGTTTTTCTGTCTGCCCTATCGATGGCTAGACTGTGCTCACTGAGCCTGTACTTGTTCAGGATCTGTCTCTGCTTTGTATGTCTGACAGTCAGGAGATACTCTTCCAATTCATACTTTGATTTTAGAGTCCGGTAGAATTGTAATTTTGCTTTGTTTTAGTTTCTTTATCCCAATGTTTTATATAGGTGATTTGAGATTGTTTGATGATCTGATTTGTTCTGATGTTTGGTTGTAAAGCAATGCTGGTCTGAGTCTGGTTAATGTTAGTAGTGTTAACATGGCTAGTGAGTCTCAGAACCAGCTGACTGAGGGGACTTTTTTCAGGGTTCAGTTCTTGTGTATTTCTGATCACTGAGTGGACCCCATACCTCAATTCCATACAGCGCTATGGGCTGTATGATAATATCAAATATCTTACACCAGGTTGGAATTGATAATTCAATATTATAGAACTTTTTTCTTAACAGCGTATAGAGCTCTTCTAGCTTTTACTTTAAGTGCATTGATAATCAGCCCAAGGTAAGTATACTGCATAGTGTGCTGTAGGACGGTGCTGCCTAGAAAGAACTGGTATCATCATCTGAGCTTTTTCTGAAAGACCATAATTTTTGCCTTCTTCAGGTTGACTGCTAGGGCCCAGTTCTGGCAGTAGTTCTCTAGCAGGTCCAGATGTTGCTGTAGTCCCTGTGGGGTGGGTGACAGCAGCACCAGGTCATTTGCATAGAGCAAAAACTTGATGTCTTTGTCATGCAGAGTGAGTCCAGGGGCTGTAGACTGTTCCTACTGCACCGCTAATTCATTCATGTAAATGTTGGATTCAGACTACAGCCCTGCCGCACTCCTCTCTTCTGGGTGAAGAATTCTGTTTGTTTGTTTCCAATTCTTATTGCACATTTGTTGTCCGAATACATAGATTTTATGATGTCATAAACGTTAGCCCCTACACCACTTTGTAACAATTTGTAATATAGTCTGTCATTTTCTGAGTTGTTTTCTTAATGTTTTGCAGTCTGTGTCAAACCACTTTTACTTTTTGGTTGTTTTTTTTAGGATGTTTTTTGCCTCTCTTTTTCAACTCTTTCAACATTTTACAGGCTGCTTTTTTAAAAATATAATTGATTTCAATTGTAGCCAAAATTACACCATCCTTGTTCATTCCAAATAGTTTGTGAATAAATGTAGTGATTAGATTTTTCAGTTCTTCAGAATTGAGGGCCTGGATAAATTTGTCTGTGCTGTCTGGAGTCCATCTGTATCTCTGCTGGAACTGATACATTTGACAGTTCTCCATTCTTCTTTGCTTTGCTGTGTGGTGTCTTTATATATATATATATATATATATATATATATATATATATATATATATATATATATATATATAAATCCTATATATATATATATATGGTTATGATCTGAGAGTGGAGTTTGCTGTCTGACAGTGAATGCACTGAAGGAGGAGGGGTCCATGTCAGTGATGGCATAGTCAACTACACTAGCTCCAAGACCTGAATAACATGTGAACCTCCCTAATGAGTCCCCTCTGATCCTGCCATTAAGTATGTACAGGCCTGAGGCTTGGCAGAGGTGCACTAATTCTGAACCATTTTTATTTACAATATGGTCGAGATTGTTCTGTGCTGGGAGGTTTTTTGTGAGGCTCAGGGGATTCTGGCCAAATACATGTTGATTGCTCTTTGGGTCAATATTATCAGGTTCAGTTCCAGTTCTTGCATTAAAGTCTCCACACAGCAGCAGGTTTCCCTGGGCTTGGAAACAGCTAATCTCTGTGTGAATTTTGTTCAGATATTCCACATCATGGTAAGGGGATTCTGCTGGAGGATTGTAGATGGCACAGAGATATGTGTCAGTGGTACCAATGCCAATTTCATTACTTCAATTTTAACCAACAGTGGAATTTTCCTAGTGTATTAGTAGAGATGTGTTTGGCCAGATCCTCCCTGTACCACACTAAAATCCCTCCCGAGTCTCATCCGTGATGGACTCTACTTAATTTAACTGAGGACACAATTATTTCATAGTAGCGTGAGGGACAATGGGTAAGCACATCCTGTCGACACCAAGCTACAGTGAGAACAATAATGTCGACATCTTTGATATTTAAAAAAAAAATCTGGTTCTGTGCTTTTAAAGCCAAATGTCAAAAAATGAAGAATTTCATTGAGTGTTCCAACAACTTATAAGAAATGAATGCATTGATATTACTAAAGATAAACCTATTTGGTAAGACAGAGAGAAAAAGTGTACAATATATTGCATATGTAAACACATGTAAGGCAAATAATTTACATTAGTGAATTATTATCATTTATTTTTTCTTCCTTTTTTTGCACAGTATTTGTAGCATCTCTTTAATGTGCCCCAGCTCACTGGTTGTTGTGGGTGAGGCAGGGGGCCGGGCCACAGCTTCAGCATAGCTCTGTGCTCTCTGCTGTGGTGGTCAAGTCAAGTCAAGTCAAGTGGTTTTTATTGTCGTTTCAACCATATACAGTTAGTACAGTACACAGCAAAACGAGACAACGTTCCTCCAGGACCATGGTGCTACATAAAAACAACAAAGGACCAGCATAGGACCACATGAGACTACACAACGAAATAAAATACCTATATAAACTACCTATATATACCTATATAAAGTGCACGTGCAAACATGTGCAAAAAGTACAGGACAGTACAACAAATTTCTCTCCTTGTTTGGGGCAGTTTTTTGTTTCCTTTTCCTTGTGGGGTGTTGATGGCCAGCAGGTGGATGTGGAGCAGGTATGTGTGTGTTTACAGGTGTGTAAGGAGACTGGACGACATTCCTTGTCCTGCTGTTGTCTTTTCTTACAGTGTCTTTTCTGCATCGTTGTCCGCATCGACGTGCAATTACACATGCAGACCGCTAGTAGCCAGTGGCCATGGGCATGTTGATGGTCTAACCCATAGTATCAAGGCAAAAACTGCAGGGCCTAAAATTAACATTCGGCAAGCGCCAAATGTGAGTAAAAGTCTGCGTAGGCAAGTGTATGAAACGGTGTCACTCGCCAGATGGCCGGTAAATATGTTTTAATTCTAACAATGCATGAACATGAACAAACGTGAACGACACTCTGGTCAGTTGACAGGCCAGCGCTTCGTTGTTACGAAAGTCTAAGCTTTGACAAGACGCGAAAGGGAGCTCATTTAGTTACACAGCGTGCTAACACTAAACTGAGTTCTCTTTCATGTCTTGCAGTTGAGTGGACAAGTTCACACAAAATAAAAATAAAAATTGCAAATATCATAAACATAGTCGGTTATGTCTTAAGTGAACGTACAGTATCATTATATTAGATCCGTACATTCACTCTTAAAGTGGCAGCATCCTAATATTCCTGCTGCTGTCTGTTTTTATTGTGAATCAAACAACAAAGGACAAAGAAAACAATCACTCACTGCTCTTGACTGCATAACTTTTTGTAAGCTTAATAAGGATTAATTAACAAGGATGTTTAATTTTACAGTGAAGTCTATGCTAAGTTTATTTCATTTGTATCTTTGTTATATTGTATTTATTTGTGCTTTTGCTTGTAATTCTTATTCTATTTTGCTTAGTTTTTATTATATTGTTGACTTGTCTTTAATAATGTATTCAGTTTATATTTGTTAGGCTAGTAGTTTTAGCTGTGGTATCAAAATTGAAATAGAGAATTGCGAATTTTCACTGGTATCTAAAATGTTGGTGTCATTACTGCCTGTTTTTACAAAAACAGTTTCATGGCCAGTATAAAATATTTATGGCCGGTAAATTTTCTTAAGTCACCGGCCATTGGCAGGTGTTGCAAAAAGTTAGTTTTAGGCTCTGGATCTATATACATTTAATGCCCCCCCAAAAAACACACACACTCCTATCGCAGATTTCTTCTAGCAGACCAATCACAGCGCTTGCGGTCCACGTTGTTAAATTTTTGGAGAGGTGCACGTCAGGCTATGCCATAGGATACACGTGCTATGCACAGCCTATGACGTAGCTACGGCGTAGGTTCGACGCAGAAGTATAAATCAGCCTTTACAAAGCTAACTGCTCTCAATTTATGAATTTGAATGTGTTCTTCAATAGTTGAACATTACTTACCTCTGTATTAACCGAAGAAGCGATACTCATCAGCACGCTGCACAACTACATGCATGCTGAAAGAAATGAAAAAAAAAATTAAACACTGCTTAGACCTACTCAGAGATATTCGATTCATAATGCATCCCCTTTCTGCAGGCCCGGATTAAGAATTCAGAGGCCCCTGTGCACAATGTCTTGTAGGGCCCCCACCCCACCCACACAATCAAGCTTTTGAATTTTTGGATACTATTTGCTGGTAACACCTATAGCGAGCAAGTAGCTGGCATATGCAAGCACATAGTGCCTCACCTTTACCAATCCAGTTATATGAATCAAATTCTTCCATAATTAACACACAAATACGTACACACACCCATTAATGTAGCTTTCCTGTCTGTCTCTCTCTTCCTCTCCTGTCCTCTACTCCTCGGCTCTACAGGGGCTGCCGCTCTTTGTCTCTCTCCCCCTCTCCTCTTCCTGTGATGAAAAGGATGCAAACAGTATAGGTCATCTTAACTCAACTTTTTTACTCTTCTTTATACTCTCTCTTCTTTATACTAAAAAATTCTGCACTTATGTATTTAGCACTTTATTATTCATGGCCCCTAATGGCACTTTGTTTGATGATTGAATGATAGTGAAATGGTAGTAGACACATTACAAGATGCTGTAAGTATTATGGTATAATATTGGTTGCTTACAATACAAATTACAATTGCTGGTGTATGACCTGTCCAACTATTGACAAATGTACTACATGTAAGTCGCTTTGGATAAAAGCATCTGCCAAATGCCCTAAATGTAATTCAAATGTAAAATAAAGCATATTAAAGCATTTTTTTTGATAATACTATATTTCATGTAAGTTGTTCTCTCTCTCTCTCTCTCTCTCACACACACACACACACAATACCTCCTCCTCTCCTCAGGGTCTGTCTGTCTGTCTCATGCTCTCCTCCTCTCCTCAGGGGCTGTCTGTCTATCTGTCTGTCTTTCTCCTCCTCTCCTCAGTCTCAGGGTCTGTCTTTCTCCTCCTCTCCTCAGTCTCAGGGTCTGTCTTTCTCCTCCTCTCCTCAGGGGCTGTCTGTCTCCTCCTCTCCTCAGGGTCTGTCTGTCTGTCTCATGCTCTCCTCCTCTCCTCAGGGGCAGTCTGTCTGTCTTTCTCCTCCTCTCCTCAGGGGCAGTCTGTCTGTCTTTCTCCTCCTCTCCTCAGGGTCTGTCTGTCTGTCTGTCTTTCTTTCTTTCTCCTCCTCTCCTCACTTTTTTGTCTGTCTGTCTGTCTTTCTCCTCCTCTCCTCACTTTTTTGTCTGTCTGTCTGTCTCTCCTCCTCTCCTCTCTCCGGCTGCCCTTAAAAAGACTTCTTCCTGGCTTTCCTGTTAGCAAACTCAGTTACAATGTCATCAAAATCCAAGTCCATGACCAGCTGAGATTCAATGGTCATCAGTGTCAGTGCACGAATGTGCAGCAATTTCTACAAATAGAGACATTTTTGTGAATAAAATGTTGTATTTTGTATTAGTGATCATAATTTGCGCATGCAACAAAGAGGATGTAGCAGGTGACGCGTGCATTTATTGACGTCTTTTCTGAGTCGATCTCATTTGAGTGTATTCGGCAATGCTTATAACGTGTAATTAAACACGTTGAGTTTATATTCTGGGTCATCAGATTTTTTTTACATAGTATTATTAGTATGATTTTTACTGTCTGTTAATAACACTGTCCGTCTCTTTATGTTAAGGTTTGTATTAATTTCGATATGCCAGAGGGCAGAATAAGACAGGGAATTAAAGAATGCATTGTAGTTATGTTGACCTACTGTTTTCATAACACTGGATATTCTGCTAATTCATACTTTTCTAAAACGTTGCATAATGGCAATTAACTTATTTAGCAATTACACTAGTGCTAGTTTTGTTGCCGGTGTTGCTCAAATGCACGCGTACGTGTCACCACCAGCAGTAAGTACCTGCATGTGTTGGGAAAAGGGAGAAGAGCGAGTTCGGCAAAAGGCGGATTCGAACTCTGGCCGAACGCGCCAAAAGCCATCATGCACCTCACGCCTTACGCTACAGTAGTTATTTTGTGTCGAGCGTCTTTTTGCTAAAAAGACAGGCACCGGGCTGGCACGTAGTGCGAATATACACTCCGTTTTCAGAAATGAAAAAAAATAAAAAATTCTTCCCCTCGCTTGGGCCCCAAGTGCGCATGGGCCCCTGGGCCCGTGCCCATAATGCCCATTGGGTAATCCGGGCCTGCCTTTCTGAATGACCCTGATATCCTCAATCCATGGTACAAAACTAAAACTGTTCTCATTTTATGAATTTGAATGCTTTCTTCAATAGTTGAACATTACTTACCTCTGTATTAACCGAAGAAGCGTTACTCATCAGCATGCTGCAATGTTGAACAACTACATGCATGCTGAAAGAAATTACAAATATATACAACAATTTTAACTATAGATACAGTACTTGCCCATCCATATCTGGTGACTTCACCAAAGATATCTATTTACCTGTAAGACAAAGAGAAAAATCGGATCAGTTAAAACTTAAAAAGGTTGCAAAATAATAAAAAAAAATATAAAGTCAAAATAAATAAATAAATAATTTGAAAAGAAGGGAAATGAGGAAGGAAACGAAAAGCACCCAACGTGATAAAACAGGGAATATAATGACCATTTTGGCGAATGTCAAATTAATGTTAAACATAAAACGAACTTAACCGCAGTCCGTAGGCAGTGGCTGTATCCAAAATCGCCCCCTATGCCGTCGTTATGTATTTCCTACATAAACGAATATAGGGCAGCCAAGACGTGGAAATTCATTCGGCATGACTTTCACTGCCTGTGTATTCACTAACCTTTAAGTATACATCGGTTGTACACTCTTTATAAATGTATAATATGACTGCCTACACTACAAATCCCCTCAAATCGTGCATTACATAATTTTAATAGGGCGATTTGGAACACTGCCGGTGTAGGAACGATGTATATGAGTCCTCGCCACATGCACATAATGTGTACACACAATAAATGTTCACAAACAATAACATGTTGATTACTCTAAACTTGAAATTATTGAAATTATTAACTAACATTAATAGCGAACCGTGTGATAACTTGTATTTGACTAACTGGATAAAATGTTAGCGTTAAAGCTACCTTTTATCTAAATAATCACCACTAAGTATTTAATGGTAAAAAGAATATCTTCACATTTGGGGGAAAAAAATTTATATTTAGAAATAGACAACTTTAAGATATTGAACAACATTTTAGCGCTCACCTGGTTCACGGTCCTCCAAGGCTCAGGCTGAAGAAAGGAAAATTCGTGGCGGGCTAGCCATTTAGATGATTGGTTGCTGATTCACTTATGTTTTCCTGATTCGCTTATGTTTTCCTCTTTTGTAAGTCGCTTTGGATAAAAGCGTCTGCCAAATGAATGTAAATGGTTGCCAGGTGTATATCTCATGCGATTCCGCTCTTTATGTTATTAAATATGTAAATAGAAAGCATATGACACGATGTATTATATTTGTGAAATTACCACAATAAACCAAAAAACTTACCATCTCTGGCTTGTCTGTATTACTATATTACTGTATTCAATTTAACAGTAATATTAGATTACTTTAATGTATTTTCCCACTCTATTGGTTTTTCCAAAGAATAGCATAAATTGACAGCAATTTTGCTGTAAATAGTTTCTACAGGAAGACAAAGGTGGAAATACAGCAATAATACTGTGAAAGCTATAAAATTGACAGCAACATACTGAAAACTGTTTCTATAGTAAATTTTTATTGATAACACAGCAATAATACTGTGAAAAAAAACAGAAATAATTTACAGTGTATGATTAAATGTCAGTAATTGTGAATTTCAATGTATTTGGCTAAGGTGTATGTAGATATCAACTGCATGTTAACGCACCAAAGAAAACTGCACTTTTCAAGGCAGTTCATGGGTACTTTAATGTTCAGACTGGTTTTACAAGTGTGACATGGTAAATATGCTCTATAGTGCTTTGAGAATACAATTTAAGGGTGGAATAAAATGCTATCAATGTTGTGAAGGTTTTTTTTTTTTTAATCAAAACTTTTATCCCCATAGGTCCACTGCCTGGATGATGTGTGTGGGTTGCTGCCGTTTCTGAACCCCAGTTCACCAGATCAATTCTATAGACTGTGGCTCTCCCTCTTTCTTCATGCTGGGTGAAGTTCTTTCTCTCTCTCTCGCTCTCTCTCTAATCTCTAATCTGCATGTGAAAGGAGGGGTTAGGAAAATAGTCTCAGGCTAGCACTAGATTAGACACTTAAAATATTAACACTTTTTTGACCCATATTCTTCAGCTTGCTACATTGCCTGGTGTCAGTGATCTTCCAGATGACCATCCTTAGAGACATGGAGAAACTGGCAGGCTGGTTACGCATTTCCATCATCTACATTTTCAGTGGTATTACAGGAAACCTGGCCAGTGCCCTCTTCCTGCCCTATAGAGCAGAGGTATGGCACAAGAGCACAGTACAGTTCAAACTTTTATACACGTTGCATTAAAATGTTACGCCAACTTATTTTTACTTTTAGAATTCCTATTCAAAGAAAAGAGACTACTTTGTCTTGCCAAATGAATGAATGCTGATATTTTCAATGGAAAGCATATTTTTTTAGTGTGCATAAGGTAAAAGACAAAATTCCATTTACATTTGGAATTAAGTTGTTCTTAAGCACTATGGAATACAGTAGTTTTCCAAATGGCCATAGAGTTACAAATATTACTTTGACTGTTCAGCCGGTTCACGCCTCCTCCTTGGCCATCCGTTATATTGTTACAAACCTGATATCTGGTTTTACAATATATGTACACAATCCAATATTATTTAGCGGCTTGAGCAAAAACCGATTAGCACACGTCATTGGTTTACCCTCTTTCCTCGGTTTCACGTTGCGTGTAAACTTGACCGGCGTTAGTACTGGCTTATAACGTGTGCAAGTGTGTACACTCACCTGTTTACATTTCGATAACAAAACCAGAGAATAATAAGTCTCATGTAATTGCAGGTTTCTTTCATTGTCAGATTTTTGAATAAGCTTGTTTTTGTTACGTATGAGCATTTCAATGTCACGCTCGGTGTCGTCTGTGAGAGGTGCAACTTTGCTTCTGCTGGTTCTGCATCGCAAATCCACCGATTTGAGCAGTGATGTTGGCGTAAATAAAATGTCATGTTTCATGGACTGTAGTGCCGGGGAAATGACACCGTTGTTTGACAAATTCGACAAGCTGTAACGCTATAATTTACTTGCTATTTGCCATCAGTCTATGTTACTATAGATCTGTTGCTGTGTTGTCCTGTGAGCGCTCATCGCTGCCTCTCCAGGAAGGAGTGTTTCTGCAGCTCTCAGTGTTGCGCTGCTTGGTTTTAATTACTCTAATGTGTTTATGTATCATACTATACACTCACCTAAAGGATTATTAGGAACACCTTTTCAATTTCTCATTAATGCAATTATCTAATCAACCAATCACATGGCAGTTGCTTCAATGCATTTGGGGATGTGGTCCTGGTCAAGACAATCTCCTGAACTCCAAACTGAATGTCAGAATGGGAAAGAAAGGTGATTTAAGCAATATTGAGCGTGGTGTGGTTGTTGGTGCCAGACGGGCCGGTCTGAGTATTTCACAATCTGCTCAGTTACTGGGATTTTCACGCACAACTATTTCTAGGGTTTACAAAGAATGGTGTGAAAAGGGACAAACATCCAGTATGCGGCAGTCCTGTGGGCAAAAATGCCTTGTTGATGCTAGAGGTCAGAGGAGAATGGGCCGACTGATTCAAGCTGATAGAAGAGCATCTTTGCCTGAAATAACCACTCGTTACAACCGAGGTATGCAGCAAAGCATTTGTGAAGCCACAACACACACAACCTTGAGGCGGATGGGCTACAACAGCAGAGGACCCCACCGGGTACCACTCATCTCCACTACAAACAGGAAAAAGAGGCTACAATTTCCAAGAGCTCACCAAAATTGGACAGTTGAAGACTGGAAAAATGTTGCCTGGTCTGATGAGTCTCGATTTCTGTTGAGACATTCAGATGGTAGAGTCAGAATTTGGCGTAAACAGAATGAGAACATGGATCTATCATGCCTTGTTACCACTGTGCAGGCTGGTGGTGGTGGTGTAATGGTGTGGGGGATGTTTTCTTGGCACACTTTAGGCCCCTTAGTGCCAATTGGGCATCGTTTAAATGCCACGGCCTACCTGAGCATTGTTTCTGACCATGTCCATCCCTTTATGGCCACCATGTACCCATCCTCTGATGGCTACTTCCAGCAGGATAATGCACCATGTCACAAAGCTCGAATCATTTCAAATTGGTTTCTTGAACATGACAATGAGTTCACTGTACTAAAATGGCCCCCACAGTCACCAGATCTCAACCTAATAGAGCATCTTTGGGATGTGGTGGAACGGGAGCTTCGTGCCCTGGATGTGCATCCCTCAAATCTCCATCAACTGCAAGATGCTATCCTATCAATATGGGCCAACATTTCTAAAGAATGCTTTCAGCACCTTGTTGAATCAATGCCACATAGAATTAAGGCAGTTCTGAAGATGAAAGGGGGGTCAAACACAGTATTAGTATGGTGTTCCTAATAATCCTTTAGGTGAGTGTACATGTGGTATTGTGTTGTGGGGATAGTATCGTACAATACAGTACAATACAATATTTTTTGACACTCCTATTATGTACGTTACTGAGACGTTCTCCCAATTTTCAGGCCAAGTTCCACATTTGAAATCAGAATCTCAGAAAACATGGTTAAAAATGCAATAGAAGAAATAAAATTTCTACAGTGTGCAAAAAATTCATTGCATTTGTCATTTATGCCTGTGGTCTCTTATGACTCCAAACTTTAGGAAAATTTTTATGTATAGTTTAACTTTTTTGTGTATAGTCAGTTCTCGTGTGATTTAAGAAAAGCTATGAATTATCAACCTCATACTTAAATGTTAAGTTTTTCTGTTTATTTTAAGCATGTTCTTCCTCGTGAAACATGAAGACATGTCATGGTTTTGTCCCTCATAATTTCATTTTGGTGGTTTACTGTGTGAATATACCACATATGTGTTGCCTGCCACATTAAAGGTGCACTCAGTAATTTGTAAATATGTTAAAGTGGTTTACTTTGGTTTACACTGACACCTAGTGGCCTGTGCTGCATCACTCAAACTAAGTAGTTTTCTGTTACCAATGTCATTGTTGAAATTCACCATGCATAGTAAAGCAGGATTAATTTAATCTATGAAAGAAAGTGTCCAATAACAGAGCAGTTTCTGAGATTAAGCAAGTATTTTTCAGCTGGTCATGAGATGCTAACATGGCTGCCCACATAAGGCGCCCCTGCCCCATGTAGAATAAAAGAGCTTTTATAAGGTTACTGATATGACTGAACTCTTCATATCACATGACTGGTCATACTTTTTAAACATATCTTTCAATATTACAATTCAGTTTTTTAGAAGTAAAAAAACATTTAAATGAGGAAAAAAATGACTGGGTGAACCTTTAAGTTAACCTTTGGGGGGCTTTAGGCATCCTAGATAAACTTTTGTTGCTGAATTTTCCACTGAGGTGTTAAAAACACGTACATTTCAACAGATGCTTTCTTTAGTAGATTTGAATTGCTTACTTCTGTTCATACAGTTTGACTTATGTATTAATTTGCAGTTTTTCATAAAGTTCACTGTTGAATAACTAATTTAAGCAAAAAATTGCTCTCATTTGGCACTTGGCAAGATTTAATTTTGATCCCTGTTCCCAACCCTCTGAATGTGATGTAGGTCTATGTTTTAGTGCTGCATTACCTTAATCTGTCAGCATCTGTTCTGGTGATATCAAGTCTATGTCTTAGAACTGCATTTTATATACTTGCCCCACACTTAAAATCCATCTTGAATATGCCAGTTCTACTAAGTTTGTCAACCCATACACTAGTACTGCTTGTCCTTCTTAAATGTTCTCTGCCTGTCTCAGCATCAAGTAGATCTAGTGATCGATGCGTGTTATCTGGTTATTAACCCTTGGCTAATCCAGCCTCTTAACTCTACTCTCATGTGTTGACGGAAAGTTGGTGCACACTCCTCCTGTTAGGGATAGATTACTGATGTTTATAAGATGCTAAAAAGCGCTGCTGAGCTAGCAGAACTAAAAACAAAACAGCTTAGACGGGAAATTAAGTCACTGCAACAGTTAACTGCATCCGTAGACATTGGATGTGTTCAGAATAGCAAACTACCATTCTATGAATATTTGTACATGGATATATTATGTATACTGTGCATAATATGTACATTTCTTGTATGCATGGAATACTCGGATGGCATACTACATTTGCCAAAATGTGCAGATCACTTGAACTCAGAACACAGTATATGTTATAAAATATATTAATAGTAAATATTGACTAATTGAATTCAGTATATGCCTATATATAAAACAAACATAAGCCAAGAGACTACAGGACATGTAACTAGGTGTTTATGACAGGATCAAGCAGATGACCATACAAAACGAATAATATTAAACAGCATATAAATAAACAGCAGCCTGTGTTCTCTGCACGTACCTCCCCCATTGATCAGCATCTTGCTGAATCGACTGTCTCGATTTGCCACTTATTACTGGAGTCTTATTACTGGAGTAATACAATATATAGAAGATAAATTTAAAGAAGATAAATTGTTCTATCTAATATCACAAGAATGCAACAGCTAGCAAGTAAACTGTAGTAACATTACTAATTTTTAAAGTGTCTGGCAAAGGTAAAAATAATATTGAATGAAATCAACCCTGTTAAATGAAAAAGTGAAAAAGTAATAATGACTCTCATACAGAGGGTCCCTTGACATTGATGAAGCAATGTCTCACAAAGAACAGGTGAGTTTATGGTTCTTTGCAATTAAAGTGAGTCAATCACAACTGACTTCCGGGAAAAGGGAATAACCAATTATATTTGAGGTTACACACAAAAAAGCCCACCCATGACTGACAAAATTATAAGGTGTTTGTGCAAGCAAAGTTAGAAGAATGATCTTGCTCGTGCGGCAGAGGTTTCTTCATGCGCATGAGAGCTTGTATTGCATGCGCTTGGGATTTTGTGCGCACAAGGGTTTAAAACAAGTGTGCGGGGTCTTCCCGTTTCATTGCCTAGCAACAAAATACTGTGCACGAGTGTCAGTAATGCGTGCAAGGGTTTAAAACAAGCAGGTTCTTAATTTTTCCTCACGTGGCTTTAAGCTGTTGTGCATACGAGCGTCAATGATGCAGTAACACTTTCAAGGACCTATTCTTTTAGACATGAGATTAAGAGCAGCTGTTGTCATTCACCACAATGTTGGTCATTCACAATAAAGCAAGCCATCCAGCTCTCTAACACACTTCCACCGCTTTGTCAGTGACCGTACAGACTTTGATAGACTAGATCTCTCATGAGTGGTACGCTCTTGTTTACATTCCCAAAAGGTATAGAAAGAACTGAGAGTAAGATCTTTCATTTGAAAATCCTTCAGTTCAGGTGTTTTATAACCCGGCAGAGTGGGCTGGCTTACTTCCTTGAGGGTTACTTCCTTCTACTCCACACTCTAAAGCACAAATCTGTCTAACCCTACTGCACCTTTCACCAGCCATCACACAGTAAATTTCTAAGGCTGTTCCTTTGTTTATTGTATTGTATACATTCATATTCTGCATTCTTAGGAGTGGCAGGCTCCCCTGCTGATGGCTACATGCTACTGTAATTTCTGTAACCCTCTATTAACTTTCTGTAACAACTACAGAATCCTAAGACAGAGAGTTAATTCCTTAACTGTACTGGGAATTTTCCATTGCTTGACCACTTCAACTTTACCTGGAACAGTACCAATACCTAAAGCTGAGATCTGATGACCTAAGAAAGTTACTTCTTGCTGAAAGAAATTACTTAACAGGCTTAACTTTGAGATCTGTTTCTTTTAGTCTGTTAAAAGCTATTTCCTGTATCGGCAAGTACACTAGTACATCATTAAGGTACACACTGAGCATGATCTGAAAAAATAAGAAGCCTGCATACGACGTTGAAATGTCGAAGGTCCATTGCAAATCCCAAAGGGCATCCGAGA
Source organism: Xyrauchen texanus (assembly GCF_025860055.1). Classification (NCBI taxonomy): domain Eukaryota; kingdom Metazoa; phylum Chordata; class Actinopteri; order Cypriniformes; family Catostomidae; genus Xyrauchen; species Xyrauchen texanus. Next base: position 112,007 of record NC_068288.1, on the reverse strand, counting down.
ATACTCAAAGATCCCAAATGGAGTCGGAAATGCAGTCTTATGCCTGTCTCTTTCGTGAACAGCAACTTGATGATATCCACTTGCTAAATCAATGGAAGAAAATTACTTTTCTCATTGTAGTGCGTCAAAGATTTCATCTATCATAGGCAGAGAAATGCGTGTCACTTGGTCTTTTGAGTTCATCCTCGAGCAAAACAAAAACTTCATCAACAAATCAAACACACTGCCTGCTGTTCAGGAATACCACCAACCTGTAGCTTGTTGAGAAACTCTTTGGAGCTGTCCTCCAATAACTGACTGTCTTTTGTGTTTATTCTGATCTCTTCAATATTAGCAGAAATTCTCTGAAATCTCACCTCACACTTCTCATTGGACTTCACACTCTCGACACGAGACAAAATACCAAGTCTGGTTCTGGCCTTTAACCAGATATCTCCTGGAGAAAAGTTCACAACTTGTGTGAGACAGGAAACTTTGTTTCTTTGAAGACACAAGAGGGGGAACAACAATCAGACTGCCAGGTAAGGGTGTGTTCACTGGTTCTAACAGGAAGTCCTGTGAACCATCATTTAACATACTCTTTGCTCCCTTGACCATTACCATTGTAACTGATGAAGCAGGTATTTGCACCATGTCTTTTCCAGCTTCTCGGACTATGCTTCACTTCTAAATACTGCTGGCACACTGCATCTGCTGAAATGCCTCCCTTCAATAAGACTGCAACTCCCCACCTAGGATAGTATCAAACTCTGCATGAACCAGTTGTCTACATCTGCTAATTATGTTCATGCCAATGAGGGCTGTTACAGCAGAAGTGTTTTGTGAGTCTCTGACTACTAGAAAACCACATTTTGGTCAGGTAATACCCATGGTTTCATCCTCCAACTCAAGATAACCTAGGTAAGGTATGTCTTCATCCTCACCAGACAGGTGTTCTCTGAAGAAACTCTCAGGAATAGTACTCAAAGTTCTTCCTGTATCAAGTAAACAAGAGGCCATTACTTCACTAATCTTTAGATTAGTGACAGGACATTTTCCCACATCATGCTTGAGTAGTTGGTCATTATAAGTATCGATATTGGCTGAGCCTATGGACTGCCCTCGCACTGACTGGCTCACAGCAAGCGAGGGTGCAAGTTTCTCTGCTGCACTGGTGATATAGCATTCTCTGTGACCGTCTGTTTGTTTATCTTCACACTCCTCTTAACTATGTGTCCTACACCATTACACTGGAAACATATTGGCTGGCCATCATCTGTAAACCTTGGTTGCATCTTGGGTTTACAATGAGCCACAGGATTTGACTTGGTGCACTGCAAAGTGAGTTTCTCGACAGCTTGTGTTAGCTCTCCTATTTCTTTTCTTTGTTCTGCTACAATTTTTAAAACTTCTTCAAAAGACGGAGGGATTTTCTCAAGTAAACCAACAGCAGCACACTGAGCTTCTGCTGTCTCCAACACAACACTTCTGTTGCTGACTAATTTTGTGACAAGTTTTAGGATCTCCCAGAGACCACACTAGGGCTTCATCTCGCACTTCAATTAGTGTTGACTGTGGCTTGTCTCTCACAAGCTTACAAAGCTCTGTTCTAGGGCCTGTGTCCCTAATCTCCTCAAGGAATTGTTCTGGATTGCCAAATTCACATTTGATATTGCATTTGATGACTGTTTCAGGATAGAACTCAGAATTTGAGACTGATCATGAGGGTAAGCACGAGCATCCTCGCCTTCCATTTGTTCATGGCTATAGAATGTTTGTAATAACTGAGACACAATTTGCTTTTCTCAAAAAGCTTCTTTCAGGTAAACAAAGAGGTCACATGTTCGCTTTGCCTCATTCCCCACCCGTAATCTGGCCTTTTCTAAGGCTGCACCCTTTAAGAGGGTGAGTACAAGGTCCAACTGGTCCTCTGTGGTCTGATTTCTAGCATGTAGTAGTACCCTGTCTGCTTTGAACTCATCAACACGTCTCCCATCTTTGCTGAAATCACCACTGAATGGTTGACTGTGACGTTTTATAGGCACATATACATAAGACCTAGTTGGCCCTCTACTCAAATTGGCGATAGCTGCCATGGTCTCATCATGTTTTCTGTTAAGTTCTTGAATCTGTCCCTGAACATCATGCATACTACTACCTGCACCGTTCATCATCAGTGTTTGCAATACTGGACTGTCATCATCAGAATGTGACATTTTGAAATGTAAAAATTATCTCAGTTCAACAAAAATTCTCAAAAAAAAAAAAAAAAATTTTCAAAAAACAAACAAGTCAAAAAACTAAAATTGACCTATTGGCTCTCAGCTGTCAGATATCCCAATCCTGGTACAAAAAATGTAGCTGGTGGGTTTAAAGTAATCACCATTGGACACAAAACTGTGTGTGTGTGTGTGTGTGTTTTTGTGGGGGGTTATTTGATGGCTGTTTATGGTCGATGGGGCATTATTAAATAAAAATATTACAAAAGTGAAATGAGGTACATTAAAATACTGAAATATGGTAGAGGCCATCTCTTGCATGTGTGCACCAAACGTGGTCAAACTTCACACATGCAATCCATATGCATTCCAACAGAATTGTCAACCAATGAACAAATCTGGGAGCTCTCCTGGATAACACAGTGGGCATCACAAACTTGGGTGTTGCAAAACTCCGGTCAGAAGTATTTAAATGATTTATGTTTTAGGTCATTTTTTAGGCCAACTCTTCAAAATCGGATAGCTGATTACAAAGATTTTATGTCATGCCACTCCTTTTTTTTTTTAACAAAACAGATGGCTTTTCCAAAAAATAATGATGATTGATATTGTAAAAATATAATTGCAGTAAATAAGAAAATAATAATTTGTACAATATATTGATGAAAATGCATTAAATATATATCCCACTGACGTGAAATGTACCTGCAAGTATAGAATGCCCCCAGACTAATATTTCTGAAAGGCAGGCAGAGATACTAGCTGAGACAGTGGAGTCGTCAGGCCAGAAAAACAGATAAAGATGTGTATCATCTCTCTAGCATTTGTAGGAAAAGCCATGTGGCTTAATGATGGGTTTGAGCAATGCTGTGTAGATCGAAAAGATGAGGGGTCCAAGCGCTGATCCCTGAGGATCACCAGTGGTTAGGTGATGTGCCTTGAACAACACCTCTCATGGAGATCTTGAAGGATCTACTTGTGAGGTGTGACTCAAACCAACCAAGTGCAGTTCCTGAGATGTCTAGGTCGAAGAGGGTGAACAAAATGATTTGGTGGTTCACTGTGTCAAAAGCAGCAGACAGGTCTAGGAGAATGAGGACAAATGATCTGAAGTTTGCTCTTGCTAGTCTCACGGTTTCAGTTACTGGCAAGAGGGCAGTCTCTGTTGAGTGTCCTTTTTTGATGCCAGACTTATATCTGTTGAGTAGGTTGTTCTGTTAAGAAAAAGTAGACAACTGGTTGAATACAACCCTCTTAAGCGTTTTAGCCAGGAAAGGTAGGAGAGAGACTGATCTGTAGCGTGGCCACATAAGGGGAGGTTTTATATTAAGGTTTATGACTTTAAATGTGTGTCATTTATTCTTAATTGTTATATTGCTTTCCCCTGTTATCTGTCATTCCCCTCAGCTGTTGTGTGTTGTTCCCCGATCTCTGTTCACGCGAGATCTTCGCGTGAATTCATGTTACGTGTTTTCCTGCCACGTAAACAGGAACTAACTGTCAGTTTCTATTTAAAGAACCGCTATGCCGGTGTTCGACGCTCATTTGCGAGTACGCACTTCAAACCCGTTCATTCATAAATTGGAATACGCTGGTGACTGACCTGGGAGCGCTTGAGACGCCGTTCCTCCTGGAGGTATTTCGTTTGGCTCGTAGCCAGGATTACCTTTTATCAGAGGACTTTGGGCATTCATCAATTCATCACTCCATCACTTGATCACGCTCATGGACGATACAAACACCCGGTGAGGCTGATCCGAACACTGTTGATATCTCTGTGCACTCTGGACTTCACTTTTACATGTATATACACTTTGTTTGTTATTATTGTAAATATTATTGGTTTTGTAAATACACTTGGGTTTATTGATTTTTCATCGGTGTTGTTATATTTATTTTCTCCACTCCACAACCTATCATTAGAAACGGTACGGAAGATCCCAAAATAGCGTAAACTCAACTTTAAGATTGGAGAGTGTTACATACTGGTGGCCCGTACGGGGAACTACGTGCCGTTTCTATTTGTTGATAGTGGTTTTTTTTGTGTGTGTTTATAAAAATGGAAGACATGACACAAGCAAATGGTGGAATAATCAGTGTACATAATGATGAAATTGAGAATGATGTGAATGAGTAAAGGTGTAGCTCGGTTGAGCCTGAGGATGCTGATTTCACTGCGGGCCCGTTTGTTACCAGACGGAACACTACAGATGAAATAGCATCTGTTTTGAGTTCTTTATATAATTTTGATGAGGATGATGATGATGATGATGAAAAAGAAATGGTTAATATAAATGTTGTACAGACAATGCAGATGGAGATCGATAAACTTAAGGTGGATTTATTGGCTCTAAATGCAAAAATACAACATAATGAACAGGAATTACAACAGTCTGTAGAGAGTTCCCTGAATAGGGAAACTAGTTTCGGGAGTCAGTGGACGCTGGCTTAGCAGACTTAGGAGATCACTTCCAGAGGTCTATAGAGAAGTTGGAGAGAGCGGTGGTGGATTGTTTTCTCGTGGAGAGATGCTAGATGGGAAAATCAAATGAAAAAATTAGATTCACCAGTACCCCATCTCGATCTCAAATACAGCCTTTTTACCCTGCTCCTTCCCCATCTACAGCTAATGTCTTAAATACTCCCGTACCAGCTACCAGACGTAAAGTCCCCCCGGTTAACAGAGACAATGTTACCTATGACGTCACTGCTGGAGCACAAAGATCGAACCTGGCTCACCCTTCATGTATGCCCAGTATGTCATCTTTCTGTGGGAAACCCCCTATCCGCCTAGAATTTCCTTCCTTCGGTGAGTCTAGCGAAACATCTGACGTACTCCATTTCATCGAACAGGTCGAAAATTATCTGGCCATTAGACCCCTACCTAGTGTGGAGCTCATTGGCACCCTGAGTACAGTGCTCAAAGGACCCGCTTTAAGCTGGTGGAAGGCAGAAAAAAACAAGGTAACAGATTGGCAATCCTTCAAAGATGCTTTCATGTCTGCTTTTCTTCCAGATGATTACCTCACTGAAGTGGAGGACAAGTTAAGATCACTGGTGCAGCAACCCAATCAGCGTTTGAGAGATTTCGCCTATGATTACTGAGCCCTCTGCCTCAAATGGAAGCCAGCTATCACTGAAGAGGAGATGGTGAGCCGTATTCTCAATAACATCAACCCAAGGGTTGCGGGCTGTCTGAGAGGCACGGTGAAAACTATGGATCTATGGTGGAGAAGGACTGGATGGGAGCAAAAGATTACTGGCAGAAAGTGGGTAAATTGAACAGCAAAGAAACCACAAATAAAAGACCACCTGAACGCCATACTGCTAAAAATCTAGCAGGAGTATCCATTGCTCAACCCCACCCTATGACATCTCTTCTAGTAGTGCCTGTGACGATAAAAGGACAAGAGGTGAAGGCGGTACTGGATACAGGGAGCACATACACCCTTATGCAGGAGAGCCTCTGGAGACAGTTAGGAGGGGAAGCTAAACCTGACCCTTCAGCCCCTCTTCAACGGTTCATTATGGCTGATGGAAAGATGCACCAGGCGATTAACAAGAGATCAGTCTGTTATGAGTGGCATGACAAAATATGCAGGTTGGACACCTATGTGATGAAGGATGCTCACCTGGCCTTTCCCCTTATAGCTGGTCTGGACTTCCTGAGAACCGCTGAAGCCATAGTGGATGTCGGACAATGGAGATATGGACTGAAAATGGGCAAAGGATATGTTTATCATCCATTTCTAACTGCACTTCTAAATCCTCTACTGTCTTCACGACTAATGGGTGAAAACCTAGGCATGACTGCTGCGGTGACTCTCTATTATGCCGTACCTCCAACCTGGAATCCAGCCACATACGACTTACCCACACAAATTGTTCCCAGCTGGGACTCCGACAATCAGGATGAATTGAAAAGCTGATGGAAAATTGGCCTCATACCACCTCTCAAGTCCTGGGAAAAACATCTGTGGAACAACACAAAATTATACTTTCTGACGAAATGCCCTTGAGATCCAGAGCTTATAGGGTCTCACCCTTCAAGAAGAAGATTATCGATGAGCAGGTAGAACAAATGCTACGGGACCATATCATCGAGCCTTCTTTCTCTCCATGGTCATCACCTGTTGTCCTGGTCCCCAAACCCGATGGTTCCTACAGGTTCTGTGTGGACTATAGGAGACTGAATAGTAAGACCGTACCTGACGCTTATCCAATGCCAATTATTCACGACATCTTAGAATCCATGGAAGGCGCCTCCTGGTTCAGCACATTGGATTTGCAGTCAGGGTACTGGCAGGTTGAAATGGAGGAAAGTAGCAAAGCCAAAACAGCCTTCATCACCTCCCAAGGACTATTCCAATTCTGCTCCATGCCATATGGATTACGGAATGCCGCTGCCACCTTCCAGAGGCTGATGGCGAAGGTCCTAGCAGAGTTGAGAGGGAAGTTTTGCTTTGTCTATATTGATGACATCATAATCTATTCAAGGTCTTTATCAGAACATGTCCAACACCTGAACACCATTCTACAGAGACTAAACCAAGCTTCACTTACACTAAATATGAAGAAGTGTCACTTCTTTAAGAAGCAGCTGAAGTTTCTTGGACATATAGTCTCAGAGAAAGGGGTGGAGGTCGACCCTGAAAAGACCCGGCGGTAGCTGACTATCCTCCTCCCAAAGACATTAAAGCCCTCCAACGCTTCTTGGGATTAGCTGGGTGGTACCACAAGTTCATTCCCCATTTCAGCCGACATCACAGCTCCATTAAACAACCTAAAAAGAAAGGAGTTAAGTGGGATTGGACTCCTGAGTGCCAAACCAGCCTGGAGACTATTAAACAACTATTACAAAACCCCCTGTATTGATGCAGCCTGACCTCAATCAACCTTTCCAGGTTCATACAGGCGCCAGTGATGTGGGCTTAGGAGCCATCATTACCCAGCAAACTCCTGAGGGGAACGGGTAATAGCATACGCATCACGAACATTGCGTGGACCTGAACTGAATTATTCGACGGCTGAAAAAGAGTGTCTAGCTGTAGTCTGGGCGGTGGAAAAATGGAGACATTACCTGGAAGGAAGACAGTTCGACGTTTACAGTGACCATGCTGCCTTAACGTGGGCCTTCAATAGCCCTAGAACCTCCTCTCGGCTGACCCGGTGGACTCTTAGGCTACAGCAATTCATCTTCCAAGTACATCACAGAAGAGGATGTCTGAACCTGGGACCAGATGCCTTGTCACGAGCCTGTGAATCTCAAGAAAGTGAAAGTGTGCCCTGTCTAGCCGTAATAAAACCAAAATGTGCCTCTGACATACCCCACACGTTACAGGAAATCTCACAAGCACAAAGTCATGACAATACGGTGTCTCTCCTCCAACTGGCCCAAAAAACCAGAAAGGTCCAGGATAACCAAATCACCTTTGAGGTCCACCAGGGGGTGTTATATCGCCGGGTTCCTGTCAAGAACAATGGAAATAAATTCCAACTGGTCGTTCCTCAGGCATTAATTCCTGGTTTCTTGCACTACGTACACGATAACCCGCTGGGAGGACATCTGGGACGGCTGAAAACCTTACTGAGGCTCTTGGAGGTGGCGTGGTGGCCAACTGTCCGTAAGGATGTCTGGGAGTATGTAAAAGGATGTGAAACATGTCAAAAATACAAACATGACAATACAAAACCCAGCGGTTTCCTACAGCATACACAAGTGACAGAACCAGGTCACACTTGGGGGATGGATTTCATGGGACCTTTCCCGACCAGTAAGAAACGAAACGCTTACTTACTGGTGTTTGTGGATTATTACACCAAATGGGTAGAGATGTTCCCCCTTCGAGACAGTAAGACCCCTAAGGTCGTAAAAATTCTAAGGGAAGAAATCTTCACCCGTTGGGGGGTGCCAAAGTACCTCATTTCCGACCGGGGGGCCCAGTTCACCTCCAATGTGCTCGCTGAGCTCTGCAGGTCCTGGAGAAGCATCCAAAAACTTACTACCAGCTATCATCCTCAGACAAACCTGACAGAAAGAGTAAACAGGACGTTAAAAACAATGATTGCGTCATATGTGGGACAACATCATGATAGATGGGACCAGTGGTTGCCTGAATTAAGGTTTGCCATCAACACAGCACATCATGAAACTACAGGTAGAGCACCTGCTGAATTAATGATGGGCAGACAGCTACATGGTCCACTGGAGAGGTTAATCTTCAAAAACCCCACTCCTGACCAAACCTCATATAATATAGTTGAAAGACAGACCATCATGGCAGAGGAGGTAAAGCACCGAGTAGGTGTACAACAATCTAGACAAGCTAGATATTATAATGCCCGACGGAAAGATGCGCAGTTTCAGCCGGGTGATCTAGTCTGGGTTAAAACTCACCCTCTCTCGTCTTCCTCGAATAAATACTCTGCTAAGCTAAGCCCAAATGGGAGGGACCAGCTGAAATAATAAAAAAATGGGGCCAATAAATTACACCGTTCGCTGGGGAGACCCATGTAAAACAGACATTATAAATGTGGTTAACCTGAAACGCTGGTACGGACGATCTCCTCCTATGCCGAAGGCTGGGGGGGGGGGGATCTATGTAGCGTGGCCACATAAGGGGAGGTTTTATATTAAGGTTTATGACTTTAAATGTGTGTCATTTATTCTTAATTGTTATATTGCTTTCCCCTGTTATCTGTCATTCCCCTCAGCTGTTGTGTGTTGTTCCCCGATCTCTGTTCACGCGAGATCTTCGCGTGAATTCATGTTACGTGTTTTCCTGACACGTAAACAGGAACTAACTGTCAGTTTCTATTTAAAGAACCGCTATGCCGGTGTTCGACGCTCATTTGCGAGTACGCACTTCAAACCCGTTCATTCATAAATTGGAATACGCTGGTGACTGACCTGGGAGCGCTTGAGACGCCGTTCCTCCTGGAGGTATTTCGTTTGGCTCGTAGCCAGGATTACCTTTTATCAGAGGACTTTGGGCATTCATCAATTCATCACTCCATCACTTGATCACGTTCACGGACGATACAAACACCCGGTGAGGCTTATCCGAACACTGTTGATATCTCTGTGCACTCTGGACTTCACTTTTACATGTATATACACTTTGTTTGTTATTGTAAATATTATTGGTTTTGTAAATACACTTGGGTTTATTGATTTTTCATCGGTGTTGTTATATTTATTTTCTCCACTCCACAACCTATCATTAGAAACGGTACGGAAGATCCCAAAATAGTGTAAACTCAACTTTAAGATTGGAGAGTGTTACAGATCTGTAGTTATCGACTACTGTTGGCGTATATGCTGGTATTTTAAGCATTGGGATTACTTTTTTTTTCAGACTTTTTTGTCTTGCACCACTTCCTCTCCACAGCCCGAGCTTAGTACGGTAGTCACTTAGTTTCTCCGACAGCCTGGATGTGCGTGCTTGGAGGTAGGAGGACAGCCACTATCAAAGCAAGAAATTAATGCTGAGTAAAGTGCGTGAAGTGAGAGAAGTGAATTTAAGTGATTACTGAAGAGAAGAAATGCAATGTACATAGAATAAAAGTGAGCTGGGGAGAGAGAATGAAGTGTATCTTTCTTGAGTTAGAAATGAGCAAACTAGTTCCCCCAATACGCCCATTCAGATGAGGGGTGTGGGAAAAAGTGATGTCAGTAGAGAGGGAGTCGCAGTGTATCTGCCCCAATCCAGGTGTGTCAGTGCCAAAACATTGAACTTTGACTAAGCTAAGGATAATTTTGTGTTGAAAGGGGTGAAATTGTACAGGGGTGAAATTGTTTGAAATTTGTATTTTTTACGCACTCTGTGTGTGTGTGTGTGTGTGTGTGTGTGTGTGTGTGTGTATAGACCTTTCATCTGAAGTTTATCTCGCAAAATCATCAGGAATTTGGTGTGAACAGGCCTTTAGCATGTTCCAAACATTTGTCTCTCAGGCCCACGAGATGCCTATTGAGGAACCCTGGACTATGGTGTGGCAGTACTAAGCAACCATAGGTGCTCTCGAGTGCGTCGTCTATGGTGTGTGTGGATCTGTACCTAGAGTAAACAGGAAAAATAAATGGTATAAGTTAAGTCATTTTTAGTATAAGAAAAAGAAGAGAAAAGGGAAAACTTGGCGTTATGGATGGCACCTTGTCAGTGACCACATTTACATACACTTAAAAAAATGGTTTATTCCAGGGCTTTTGCAGAAAATGTCATTCTGAAACGTCATATAAACTAGAACTCTGATTTCCTTGCGGCATTTAAGGGATTAAGAGAAAGTAGTTTAACAAACTGGTAGGGCTCTATGTTTAGGAGCGGGTTTGGTTATTAGCAATAATTAATAATTATCATAGATAACTTATTAATAATATAATTATTAGGCTTGAATCCATGCATTGGCATCCCCCAGCCAGCCTTTGACACACATGTATGCAAACCAAACCAAAACACTTCTCTTTGAAATATAACAAATGTATTGATGCAGCAATATGTGTGTGTGTGTGAGGAGTGACCAAGTGTGCCGCACAAGCCCTCAAAAGTGAAGCCAAAACGTCTCTATCGCCCCCCGGTGTCTGGTCCTAGTATAGGTCATAAACCCTGCCTCCCCATGTTATTCAACGGGATGTGAGACCAACTAAACAATTAAATTACACTTCACATATATTTTTTCCAAAGATAGTTTCTGTCATTTACTGTAGTTTCTATCATGTTGATGTAATTTCAAAAGAAGTTTGTTTTTAGTTAGTTATTGCTTAGTTATTAGTTAGATGCTATAAAAACGGTGCTGTGACATCATGATTGACAGCTGTGATTGACAGGTTCTTTGAGCGAAGTGGTCACTGAAGCACCAACTGACTTTTTTTCGGGATCTTCGGAGGACTGAGGAGATCGGAGCTTTAAATGTAATATCTAAATTTCTATAATTAATTATTTCACACCGTCAAAAGTGCAGGGGCGTGTGCTTGCGATTGATTCAGCGAGAGTGAGGGCGGGGCCTTGATTTCGCGGTTTTACTTCCTGCTCACTACTGCGCAGGTCTGGTCCCGAAATCGCAACTGCGCAGACTCAAGTCCTAAGATGTCAGCGCCATATCGGGACACTGGCGGCTTCAGTTCTCACCAATGGAAAAGAGCGAAGGGGCGTCGTCCATCTTTTTTTACAGTCTATGGGAGTGACGCGCACAAGATGGCGGATGTGATTCTCGTGGAGAGTATGTCACGCAAGATTTCCGGCCAGAGAGTATGGCTGCGAAGATGGGGGAGAGAAGCCTGTTAATGGCGTCTACATTCTGGTAGAATGTGTGTTCATCTGTCGTTTGACTCCGACTCGGTTTCTCGAGGCTCAGGTGATGACGGGAGGCCGTTTTCTCGCTCTGTCGGTGGGTGGTATGGCTGCTGATTCTCGGCAGGCTAGCGGAGAAATCAACGACATCGACTCGATTGATGATGGAAGAGAAGTCTTCTTTCTTCGCTCCTGCAGGCAAACAGATGAAGATGCGGAATGCTCCGATGTCTGTTTCGGATCTGTTTGTGTTCGATGGAACACAGAGTAATCTCAGCTCGTCCAGGCAAGATGGAGATTGTGTCGACATCATGGTTGAGGGGCATTCTGTTGAGCGCCTCATCCAATAGGAGTTGAGAGTTTGATCCTTTGGAATTTCACACAGTTGTAAAGTGAGCAAGGCTTCTTGGGATTTGTAGTCTGTTTTGTACTCCCTTTGTTTGATTTAGGCGCTGTTTTTATCAGTAAGATTTATGACTTTGTGCTTGTGGGCCTCAGTCAGGTTTTACGACTGTGTTAGGCCTGCCTTTGTCTTGTATCTGAATATATGAGGCCCAACAAAACCTTGATTTCTCCTGGAGAATGCTGCTTATTGTGGTCATGTAAATGAATAAGTGGCATTCTGATCTGTTTTTAGAGAGTTCAAATGCATGGAACAGACTGGGATAACAAACATCATATGATGGAGCCCAACAATATGTCAACACAGTGGAAAGAATGAAACATTTCTGAAAGTACAGTGGGAAAATCACATAAATTATAAACTGTACCCATTTCTACACATCAATGTAAAATATCAACTGTCCCTTACATTCATGTATCTGTGCTTGTACATTGGGGGAATCCCAGAGTCTTACGTAAGAGGGAAACACCACTATTGTAGCACAATACCGCTTCAGGTTGCGATAGAAAGTGAAAGAAACAAACACCGCAACAATTCTATTATATTTGGAAAAAAAAAAACCAAAGAAACAGAGGATAAAATATCGAAGTATTTCGCGGATCCCATGTTAGTTACAGTGTCACAGTGTCACAGGACATTGCCGTGGAGAAAGCTGCTTACTGACTGAGCCACATATATATGGGCGTAAAGAGAAAGCCGCGAACACAGCTCTTGTAAACGCATACACCGATTTTGAGCCTAAAGCATCTTTCTTGCAATAAATGTCTTTCTGGTGTCCATATAAACATAGTCAGTGTCTTTGTGCAGAAAACTCTATCAGAACTGTTCTAAACTAGCCACTAATTGACAAAGCTTGTCTTAACTGTCACTGAAGTGCAGTACAGTCTCCTGGCTAACAACAGCTACTAGTCCAGTACAACAGAAAACACAGCAAGCTAGCGACAGCTACTCTTCACTCTGGCAGACAAAATGCTTATCCTGTAGTCAACAGAAACGAGTCAAGTGAAAACTCCTCACCTTTTGGCTAAATTTGCTGTTTTGAAAACAAAATTGGTACATTTTGTGATTCGTGCAGATCCGAAGAGTTTTTATTTTTGGGGGAGGGGGACTCCCACTTGATTGATTACAGCAGCAGCCAATCACGTGCTTGACAATCGCAGTCCAACCGAGGCAGGTTGCTTGACTGATTACAGCTACGGCCAATCAGCATGTGCACAGTGATTCTGCACTGACTGGAATGGAACGTGAACTCTGAAGAAGTGGCTCTCTGAATTACCTGGTACATGTACTTACATGTGAATGAGAGGGACATGTGGTTCATTCACATTGGCATCGGCATGTGAGTCTATCTTGTTCATCAAGGAGGTAAAAGTGTGAAAGAGCTATGATTAGTGTTTTAGAAGAATATTTCAGCTCTGCAGGTCCTTACATTGCAAGTGAATGGGTGGCAAAATTTTGAAGCTCCAAAATCCACATAAGGGCAACATAAAAGTATTTTATAAGATTGCATCGTATGAACCTACAGAGCTGAAATATTCTTCTTAATTAACTACTGGGATGCCAGGAGGTTGAGTAAATCATGAGAGAATTTTTGTTTTTGGTGTACTATCCCTTTAAGGAGTTTCCATATAACTTGCTTCAGCTCTGCCCAATACATTAAAGTCTATGATGTGATGCGTCCGCTCCAACTTAACAACAAAGTGTTTTTCACACACATTTTAACCTAATAAATTATTTTTTGAGAGTACAAAGCAACAAGAACTATATAAAAAAGGTAAAAAGGTATGAGGAGATATTGAATATCTCGTAATTTCTTTGGATAAAATATAATTTCTGAGTATCCTGAGACCCCAGATATTGAACTTCAATAGATACATTCATCAAGAAAATCCTGTTTTTACTTTATGCAGTCAAATCAATTGTCAGTTTTTTTTCAATGTTTATTGTTCACATCTGCTTTCTTGCATTGCAAACTCGTTAAGTCCAGCTTTCTGCAATACTTGTCAAATGGAGAGAGAGCGATGCTTGATGCAGCCGTTGAGAGGAGCATTGGCACCTTGAGGCAACTCATGTGAAATGTGCATTACACTGACGAAAGGACATTATTGATGCTCATTATTTAAGTCGGCATGATATGAAAATTCACCCTATCTTTTTTCTAAATGCATGATATTTTTTGTGATTTTTAAAAATCATCTTACTAAATTCAAGTCTCTCTCCCATAATTTCTTAAGAGATGTTAAAACCCGATCCCTTAAACTCTGAATTAGCCAGGAATAGTACACTGAAGCTAAAAGCAGCAAGCTCCATCTCAAGAGTGTCTGCCGCTTTAGGGGTCTGCGTACTACACCCAAAGGTGGTGCAGAGTGGCTGTAAGTACCTGAAGAATTGAGATCTGGGAATCCCAAACTGCTTTATAATATTTTCAAAGGATCTCAACGCTCCTTTTTTATACAGGTCACCTAGCGTTGTAACACCCATCCTCAGTCCATTCTGTCCAGCAAAAAGGGGACTTTTTAGGGTTTAACCAAATACTTGCGGCAATGTTCAGATAAAAGTCCAAATTGAACACACGAGAGACTTTTGTCCACACTAAATGCATAAATAAACCCCAGAATAAACCCCACCTGATCTATATGTACAAGAGATGTCATAACTTTACTCAGTCCTGTAGGCAAGGCCTTCAGTACCTCGCCAAGCTCCTCCAAAATTATCTCAGAATCAAGAAAGTTTTTTTGCTCAGTTGTCAGTTTAGGGAGTTCTAATGATTCTACAATGTTTCTGATAACTTCATCAGTAGACGAAGACGTGGAACTATAATGATCAAGATAGAATTCTTTAAAGGCATTATTAATATGAATGGCTGAGGTAAATGTTTCACCACCAGCAGATTTCACTGAGAGAATGGTAGAAAAAGACTCTCTGTTTTATGTATCTAGCCAAAAGCTTCCCTGCTTTGTCCCCCGACTCAAAGTATTACTGTTTTTCCCTGAATAGCCAAGACTCCACCTTCCATGACAAAATAGTATTATATCTGTATTTCAATCAGGTCAGTTCTCTGAGGCCATCAGATGACATTCAGCGCTTGAGCTCTGCCTTGGTACTTTTAATATTCCCTTTCAACTCTTGTGCTTTGTATGTTTTGATGAATGAGGCATACTGTATGATCCGGTCCCTAATTGCCTCCCAAGCGACACCCACAGAGGATAATGAGGACCAGTTGGTCTCCATATAAACATTGAATTCAGCCTTTAACATTTGTTGAAATTCAGGATTTTGCAAAAGGGATACATTAAAGTACCAACAATATGATTTATTTTTCTCTGTATGTGGCAACACCTCTAAACTCACCAGGTCATGATCTGGGACTAAGATATTTCCTATTGAGCAATCAACAACAGATGAAATGAGGGACTTAGATATATAAAAATATATATATATATTCTAGAATGAATCTTATGGACTGATGAAAAAAAATGTATAGTCCCTACCAGATTCAAAAGTCTCCAAATATCTGTAACATCCTGTAAAACGTCAGTGTTGCTGTAGGGAGCTTACACACATTTGCCTCACTATGATCAAGGACTCCAACAAAAGATTACAGTCTCCCCCCAATATTATATCATGAGGGGTGCCAGCGACTTGCAACATCCCTTCAAGATCTATAAAAAAAAGCCCTGATCATCAGCTTTAGATGTGTAAATATTAGCCAAAATCAATTGTTGCCCCTGAATTATTGCTAAAACTATAATGACTCTTCCTAATTTATCTTTAATCCATTTGAGACATTTGAATTGTAGATGTTTACTTATCAATGTAATGACTCCCCTGCCCTTACTTGAGCAAGCACTTAAGAAAACATGTCCACGCTGACACGTCTTGTGCGAGTTCGTTGTGGATGTTTCCCGGTTAGGAGTCTGTCAGTCAGTTCCTGTCCTAGCCCGTCATCTGGTTGTCACCCTGGACTGTGTTTTTCCCCCTTTTGGGTAGTTTTTGTTATATTTTTTGTATTAATGAAAGCCCATATAGCTTCTCTGTGTTTGAGTCCTGCCATTTCCTCCACAAAACCTGACAGAACAATCTGGCCATTTTTGGACTCAGCAGCACCCCGGTCCATCTCAAGGACCTTTTTAACACCTGCCTTGAGAGTCTCCTGGGTGCTTGGGGGAGGGGAAGTCTAGGCTCAATTACAGACAGCCCCCAAGGAGCGACAGTACCATTGTTGCCCCCTCTGACAATGGGGTCCCTATTCCTGATTGGAGAAGGAAGAAAGGTTCAGCTACACCCTTCCAGCCTGAGCCCGCTGCTGATCGCGAGGAGGCGGAGGGGCCTGCTGCTGACTGCCAGGAGGCAGAGGATGGATCCTGACACATAGGCTGTATTTAGTAGTCATCATTCAGCGACACTGTAGTGGGAGTGGGACATCAGGCTGGACTTAAGCTGAATCTGGCAGGCTCTAGTAACATCAGGATATGTTTCCTAAGGTTTAGACAGGGAAACAGAGAATAATATTTGCATAGATGCCATTCACGTTTAAAGCGTAGTTATAGAATGATACGTTTTTTTGGGTTCCGGCATACCTGACTAATGTAGCGTGACTTTGATTTGAGGGATAAATTAGGTGAATGCCTAGCTGAATAGATGTGTCTTTAGTGTAGACTTAAACTGAGAGAATGAGTCTCGAACAATGCTCAGGCAGAGGAAAAGAGGAAAATGTAGGGCTGCTCGATTATGCAAAAATCATAATCATGATTATTTTGGTCAATAATGACATCACAATTATTTAATATGATTTCAGATTTCATGATTAACATTGGATTTCCTTGAACTTTAAATGTAAACTGCACTGGGTAGGGGAGAAGGCTATTGTCATATGATAATTATTTTATGTTACGTATGATAGACAAATAAAGAAAAGACATCATTTACAGCAGGGATGCTCACACTTCTATGGAATGAGATTTCATTTTACACCATGTTATTGCAGCAAGATCTACCATGTACAATAAAGGCTATACTATACAATGCCAAAAATTCAGTAGTTGTAGTGGTTTCAAGTTCTTAATTAATTATTCAAAACTAGTAAACGGTCAGTAATAAAAGTTCTTAAAAATAAGAATATTCAGTGCTTTTTTAACAGCTTTAAATGTTTTTAACAGCAGTAGGCTATCAAGCATTTAAGTAAACATTCAGAATGAAATGCAACAAAACTACTACTGGTCTTTACTGTATGATTATTATACATTAATACTTTTTAAAGCTACTAAAGTTGCTCAGTCAAGAGCAGTGAGTGGATTTCTCTTTTTCTTGTTATGGTTGTTTGATTATTATTAGCTTAGCTTACACTTACAAGGCTGACATTTTAATACAAATCCCCTTTTTATCCGCTGTTTACATTCACTTTAGACATGTGTTTACATGAATACTTTACCAAGATGGGCATTTTGGTGTAATTTTGAAATGTATTTGACCATTCAAGCGTGCATTAGCCCAAGCATTTCCAGAACATGTGCATGTTCAGAGCACACACATATGCCGTTTCTCAGTCAAACAGGGCACAGCTTTTACTAGATCGCTTGCAAATTATAAAATGTCATGCTCTTGATTACTTTCAGCAGCAGAATAAGAATATTAACTTTCTAATAAGTGACACAGTCCTAGCTTATCACAAATATTGCGTATTTCGTTGTAGATGTTTAAATCAGTCTGCATGTCCAGTTGGGCAAGTAAAATTCTCTTTCACTTAGCCCTTCAGAAATCCTTTTTTTATATATTTATTTATCAGTATAATGACTCCCCTACTCAAATCAAACCAATTTGTCACACGACCATATACACAAGTGCAACAGTAGGTGAAAGTCTTGTGTGCATTTCCGAGCAACATAGCAGTCATGACAGTGACAAGACATATACCAATTACAATAAACAACATATTTACACTACACAATGTACATATCAAATGTACACATACTTACACAACACAATAATAATATACAATGTACAGTAAACAATACACACAATATAGAATACACATACATTGAAAACTTAAAATAAAGAGTATATAAAAAAAAGAAAATATATATATATATATATATATATATATATATATATATATATATACAGTAGTTTTATATATTCTAGTGTGAGATATAGGATTAATAAAGTGCAGTGCTGATGTATATTGATTGTGAGAGATCAAGAGTTCAAAAGTCTGATTGCTTGGGGGAAGAAGCTGTCATGTAGTTGGCTGGTGCGGGTCCTGATGCTGCGATACCGCCTGCCTGATGGTAGCAGTGAGAGCAGTGACAAGACATATACCAATTAAAATAAACAACATATTTACACTACACAATGTACATATCAAATGTACACATACTTACACAACACAATAATAATATACAATGTACAGTAAACAATACACACAATATAGAATACACATACATTGAAAACTTAAAATAAAGAGTATATAAAAAAAAGAAAATATATATATATATATATATATATACAGTAGTTTTATATATTCTAGTGTGAGATATAGGATTAATAAAGTGCAGTGCTGATGTATATTGATTGTGAGAGATCAAGAGTTCAAAAGTCTGATTGCTTGGGGGAAGAAGCTGTCATGTAGTTGGCTGGTGCGGGTCCTGATGCTGCGATACCGCCTGCCTGATGGTAGCAGTGAGAGCAGCCCATGACTCAGGTGGCTGGAGTCTCTGTTGATTCTCCAAGCTTTTTTCACACACCGCCTGTTATATATGTCCTGGAGGGAGGGAAGCTCACCTCCGATGATGTGTCTGGCAGTTCGCACCACCCTTTGCAGGGCTTTGAGGTTGTGGGCGGTGCTATTGCCATACCAATCGGTGATGCAGCCAGTCAGGATGCCCTCTACAGTGCTGGTGTAGAACCGTGTGAGGATGTGGTGGTTCATTCCAAACTTCCTCAGCCGTCTCAGGAGGAAGCGGCGCTAGTGAGCCTTCACAATGGCCTCAGTGTGGACGGACCATGTGAGTTCCTCAGTGATGTTGACCGAGGAACTTGAGGCTGCTGACTCTCTCCACCGGTGCTCCATTAATGGTGATGGGGCTGTGTTCTCTGTCTTTCCTCCTGAAGTCCACTACAATCTCCTTGGTTTTACTGACATTGAGGGAGAGGTTGTGCAGAGTGTGCGCCTCCTCTCTGTAGGCTGTTTCATCATTGTCAGTGATCAGACCTACCACTGTCGTATCATCAGCAAACTTAATGATGGCACTGGAGTTATGTGTTGCCACTAGAATATATTGTGTGTATAGGGAATACAGGACTGGGCTGAGAACACAGCCCTGCGGGGCTCCAGTGTTGAGGATCAGTGATGAGATGTTGCTGCCCATTCTAACCACCTGACGTGTGCCTGACAGGAAATCCAGGATCCAGCTGCACAGCAAACGGTTTAAGCCCAGAGCCCGGAGTTTCACATCAAGCTTGGAGGGCACTATGGTGTTGAATGCTGAGCTGTAGTCAACAAACAGCCTTCTCACATATGTGTTCCTTTTTTCCAGGTATGAGAGAGCAGTGTGTAAACTGCAACTGGTCCAGAGAGGTGGGCAACACAGAGCAGATGTGATCTCTGATTAGCCCCTCAAAGCATTTGCTGATGATGGGGGTCAGAGCAACAGGACGGCAGTCATTTAAAAAAGTGATTTTTGATTGCTTTTGTACAGGCACAATGGTGGACGTTTTGAAGCATGTGGGGACTACAGACAGGGAGAGGGACAGGTTGAAAATATCTGTAAAAACACCAGCCAGTTGGTTCACGCACGTTCTGATGATGCGGCCCGTAATGCCGTCTGGACCCATAGCTTTACGGATGTTCACCCATCGGAAGGATCGGGTTACATCCGCAACAGAGACTGAGAGTGAATCATCCCCTGTAGCGTCGGCTGCGAGTGCTCTCTCCGTGGTGTTATTTCCCTCGAAACGACCATAAACTGTATTAAGCTCATCCGGGAGAGAGGCAGCGGTGTTCACGGCAGAGTTTTTATTCCCTTTGTAGTCCGTGATGATGTTAATTCCCTGCCACATACTTCTAGAGTCAGTGGTGTGCCTGTACCGGCGCTTGGCTTCTCTGATAGTCACGGAGGGCATTCCCAGAATTAAAAGCGGAGGTCCGTTCATTAAGTCCAGTGCGAACATCGCCGTTAACCCATGGTTTCTGGTTGGGGTAGATCCGTATTGTTTTGGTTGGAACAATGTCCTCTACGCACTTCCTGATGAAACACGTTACTCTTACTCAAGCCAGAACTAAAGAAAACATGCCCACCCCTTATCTTCTTAAATTTTTCAGCATCCTGGGGGAAAGATGTTTTTCTTGAAGAAACACTATCATATTTCTTACGCTTAATAAAATAAATAACCTTCCTTCTATTTATGGTGTGCCCCAACCCATTCACATTTCATGTGGAGAGAGATAACCTACTCATATTAACATTGGACATATCGATATAATAAAATTTATTGTGTGTCAAAAACAAGATTATATAGACCACATTCCCCATTAGGGCAACAATCAAACCCCAAACTTCCCCCCACAAAACAAAAAGAAAAACTGCACATTAACCCTGTGCTTGACAGTGCCAACCGGCATCAATCCCTCTAAATTCAAAAGGTTCATGTACGCCTGCGAGTGCCCCCGCAGCATCTTTGCGGATTGCTCAAGTCCAATGCTTCTGCACAAATTGTGTGAGGCAAAATTTTATAATAGAACATACTTTGTAAAACAGACCCCAGCCAACATGCAGAATAAACACAAAGAACATTTTGATTCATTCACAGAATTGTCTCGAAGGTGTGTTCCTCCACAAAACAAATTCCAGCTGATATAAAGCTGTTCAGTTTCCTCAGACAGACAAACAATTGTTCAGTGAGCCATCTGTTATGAGTTCAGCAGATGACTGTAATCCTTCTAATGTCCCTTAAAAATATTCCACAAAAACAAACTCCAGCCAACAGGAGGCATAAGCACAAAGAACGAACCGATGCATCCACAACTGTCTCGAGGTGGTGTTATTCAACAAAACCGGTTCCTCTGATCAAGAGCCAAACTCCCTCGGAGGCCACGCAAAAAAATACAAAATACACCATGACTTACTCGGCCTGCCAACTTTATGAAAAAAAAAACATTCTTTATGTGAGCATGTAGATATTTTGTGGACATCCATAGTGTTCATTCTCAGTCTGGCCGGGAACTTCAGTGTAAAAGCGATCTTCCGTCAATGCAAAAGTTTCTTGAAGTGTCATTCCACAAAATGAACTCCAGCTGCTAGGCGGAGCCAAAAGAAACAAAAATGCCCAGCTTCCTTGGCCAATCGAGTACTGAATTGCGAGTCAGTCCACTAATATAAGAAACATCAAATGGCTTACTCCAATGTATTTGTGAAGGAGAGTGTCAGTTTGGGACATGTAAACACTTTGCTGCCGTCCTTGGTGTTTATTCTGTTTGGCTGGAATCATCAGTGCAAAAGTGATCTTCCGTTGATTTAAGAGTTTCTTACATTCCTTGAACTGATTGCGTTTCTCTCTTGTCGAATTCACAAAGTCTGGGAACAAGAAAATATTGTGATTCTTCCAAGAAAGCTTTTCTTTGTCCTTGCCTAGTGCAACACTATGTTGAAATTTGTCCTGAATTGATTGGGGCCAGTCTCCCTCAGCAGATCTGCGAGCCGGTACTCTGAGAGCTCGCTTGATTTCCAGATTATGTACTGTTGTGTCGAACAGACTCCGGAAGAGCTCGTCAAGGAATTTCACCAGACCTCTGCCTTCTTTATCTTAGGAATTCCAACAAATCCGTATGTTATTCCTTCGGCTCATATTTTTTCAGTTTTTCCAAAATGTGTTCCAAGTCTGTTTTTGGACGCGGGTGGATTAGCGGATAATTTCCTATCCGGAGACTCCAGATAATTGATCAGTTTCTCAGCATCTGTAACTCTTGTGACCAACTCAGAGAGTTTTGTTTCCATCACCGTAATCAATTGACGTATTACAGCGAGATCCTCAAAGTCAGCATCACCGAGATGTTGGACAGTTGACGCTGAATTTCTTCTCCCGATGTGCCTTTCAAATCGAGTCCCCGGTCCGCAGGGCTGCCAGAGGCCTCAGCTTGAACACGTAAGTGTCTTTTAATGTCTCCAGAGTCTGAGGATTTTGACTTTGCCATGTTTACCTTAAAGAGCAAGTATGTTACTGGGTGCATCGAATCTCACCGGAATATAACACAAAAATAATTTGCAAAGTGCGCAGAGCTCACCACTCACACGTCTGCTTCTCGCATGGCGTCATGTGTCCCCCCATCCCGGACAACAACCCAGATGAAATTTTTTTTTACTACATTATCTGATAAAAAACAATTCATCTGCAGTATAGCTCTTAAAGTATATGTACATTGTTTTAAAGGTGTTTTAGATATTATTTTGGAAAACAAGACTACTCAAAAACGTATTTTATTCCAGTGGGAATGGGCTAAAGCTACACTCTCTCACCTTTGTTCATTTCGATCATTCTTTAACTAAACAAAACAAACTTACTCTGTGTATCTGCGATTTTCTTCATTATAAGATACACACAGTGAATGTGACACATATGGCCTGCACTTGTGTAGCACTTTTTTAACGTTAGCGGTTACGAAAGCGCTTTACACCGTGTCCCATTCTCACACACACACTCGCACTCACACTCAAAGTAATGACAACTTGGGGTTTAGTGTCTTGTACAAGGACTCTTTGGCATGTGGAGTCATGTGGGCCAGGAATCGAACCACCAACCCTGCGATTAGTGTCCGACCCGCTCTACCACCTGAGCCACAGTCGCCCCTATTATATATTAAGATTTACTACGTCGCGAGCCATCACGTTATAATCTAGCTGCAGAAAATGCATGCGAGTGACTAGCTTCACCGTGCCAGAGTGTGCATCAGCTGGGAGAACATTCAATCTCTCCCTGGTCACTTCGCACAACTCATTGGTGCGGATCTGACTGCACAGAGAAATGCCAGTTTCGGAGTTTATTTTCATAACCACTTTCTTATTATTTTAACTTTAATAAAGGATGCTTTAAAGATATAATGCCAGGGTGTTTCATTGCGAAACAGAATACGGCACAATAATCGTTTTATCTCGATTATCTTGTTTTTATAATCATTGGAAGCCAAAATCATAATTAAAAATAAAATTGTATTAATCGCCCAGCCCTAGGAAAATGATCTACCCCTTTTGTGGATTTTGAAACGTTTTATCAATATACATTTCATGCAGGTAAAGCATTACAATAATCTAGTCATCTGGTCAGCCTGGACTGTGTTATTCCCCTTTGGGGTAGTTTTAGTTTGTTTTTGTTATATTTTTGTATTAATAAAAGCCCATATCGCCATTTTTGCGTATGAGTTCTGCCATTTCCTCCACAAAACCTGACATAGCCTGCAAGTGTGACCGCAATTGCATCCTATCTTTCATAATCAATCATTATAAACATCTAAAAACCACATTATATATTTGATCATTTATAATATGACCTTCAGGTGGGGTCCCCTCTGGCAGTTTAACAGCATGAATATAATGCCAAAAGAAGTTATTCATGTGTAGTACAAGTCATCCAGATCATCCTCTGTGAAGTCCATCTGACTGAAGTGATGCGGTCAAAGCACCTCTCGCTGTCTGGATGACATTAGCTGCAGTTAGTGGTCATCACTCAGCGACGTATAGCAGTGGGAGTGGGACGTCGGGCTGGACCGAGGCTGAATCTGGCAGGCTCCTCCTCAATCAGATCCTACGGACAGAGTGGTCATTTGTGGGATACCTTTCCAGGCCAGCTCTCCCTCTCGTTCACATCCTGGTGGGAACAGAGAAAAACACAAATTAATATGACAGCCTCAACCAACTACAGGGTAAATGCTTATTAAATGCTACTAAATTGCTGTGGCTGGGAGGGCTTTCCATCTAACTGGCGAACGATAGAAGAGTGATGTCACCATGTTTATCCAACTGTGCCTTCTCTGCCCACACTCATGCTTGCATTCACCACCACTGTGGAAGGGTGAGCAAGAGACAGACACAGTGGGTGTGGCGTCAAGCCTCAGAGTAATTTCTTGAAAATAATAATGAACATAAAATGTTCATAAATGGTGAAAATAGTGTCCATGGGGGAAATTGTAAATAAAGGCGGAAACTGGCATCCTTGCGTTGAAACGGGGCTCCATGAAGAAAGGGGAAGTGTTCTAGGAATGGTCAAGGCTTGAGCGGGGTCTGATGGCTGCACGCTCTCCCCTCCTAGGTCTTCCCAGGCCCTCAGCAGGTGAGGGGGGAAGGTGGTCCGGCCTCTAGACCATCGTTCGCAATGCGTGCTGTCCTCCCTGGCGACGCATCTAATTCACGCTGGGGGTATGAGGAGACGGTCTGGCGATGCATATTACCCTGCTCTGGTCCTGCGTGTGTGAGGATGCCAGTGTGTGTGCACACATGGAGAGTAGAAGCCAGCTTCCTGAGATGAGCCGTGCTCTACGTTTATTTGGCAGCGGTGATGAGGCCAAACACACACCAGGTGTGCCCCCTTCCAACCCGCCCAAATTAAGATTTATAATTATGCACCTCTTCTCTCTCCTGCCCACTCCTGTCATGAACCTTTCTGAAGGATGGCTCACAGAGGCAGAGCGACAATGACTAGATGGAGGGACGGGTCCTTCCGCCACACTCCTATAACCAGTACGCTTTCAACAAGATTCTCAGTGGGTGCGTCTCTGAGTGGGGAGAACCTGTTGTATACTCTAACATGAACGGGAGAGTGGTGTCACATTGCCCTGCAAGTTTGCCGCAGAGTTGTCACCCAAATGCCCTGCTGCAGGATCTCTACTGCCTGTACCGAAGTGTGTGTGCTACTCTCTGTACTGGCTGCATCCGAAACCACATCTACCAGCTTCTCTTTCTCACTGACCTCCACTAGTGTTCAGATGCGTGTCTATAACTCATTAATCTTCTCCGTCATGCTAACTAATTACTTACATTTATGTAAATCCCTCACTGCTGACGGATGAATTATAAACATGGCATACAGTGCAAGTAGCGATAACGTGTTATCGTGTTAGTGCCATTTTTACCACAGTTGTTTGTTGTTGTATAGGTGTTGAGGGTATAAGGGTACCCCTTAATTTGGCAACTCAAAGTCTAAAAGTGTGAATTGTTTGAAACTTAAGCAGAGTTGCTCTAAACTAGACACCAATTTACAAAGCTTACCTTAAGTCAGCGAAGTACAGTTACAACAACAGTTCATAACTTGACACCAGTGTAAAAAAATAAATAACTCTTACATTTAGGGGCAATGTTTGCTCCTTGGATTTGACTTTCATAAGGCATTTTTGTTTACCTTCATTAGGACATACTTTTTTCTAACCATTTAATTCAAACGGTCATATCCATCAATGTCAATTACTAGAAGTTCAAGTCAGAAGTTTACATACACTTAGTTTGAAGTCATTAAAAAAATAATTAACCACTCCACAGATTTAATATTAGCAAACTATAATTTTGGAAAGTTATTTAGGACATCTACTTTGTGCATGACATGAGTAATTTTTTCCAACAATTGTTTACAGACAGATTGTTTCACTTTTAATTGACTATCACAATTGATAGGAGGTGTACTGAATTGGAGGTGTACATGTAAATGTATTTTAAGGCCTACCTTCAAAATCATTGCCTCTTTGCTTGACATCATGGGAAAATCTGAAGAAATCAGCCAAGACAAAAATTTGTGGACCTCCACAAGTCCGTTTCATCCTTGGGAGCAATTTCCAAATGTCTGAAGGTACCACGTTCATCTGTACAAACAATCGTACACAAGTTTAAGCACCACTGGACCACTTGAGAAAACTCAAAATGGAGAATGGAAATTAAATTGTTGATGGAAGTTTTGTTTCGCTACTCTAAGACACCATACAGTACCTATGAAGTAACTACAGCACTTAGTAATTACATTGCTTTACCTCTGACGTATTTGTTCTTTCAAATTTGGCAATTTTGGTAAATTTCTCCTCATGTCCAAACTGCTTGTACTCCAATAACTGCCACAAAAAAAGAAAAAGAAAATCATAGCATTAAAATCCAGATCATCTTTGTTTCAGTAGCTTTGTATGGTAGCCAGTAGTGGCTAAAAATATTTGTAATTATGCAAATGTGAGAAAGGTAAACCTTTAGCAATATGTAAGCGATTGAAATGTATTCAGACCAACCCCTGATATAGTCTCAATATGCTTTGCTTTAACAGCTGTCAGACCCTTGGAATGAACATGTGAAAATACCTATGAGTCTCATGTTTTGGCTTGAGGTTAAGTTCAAGGTCAAGGGTTGTAGGAATCTCAGAGTGTGCATTATTAGTCTGACTTGGGTCACAAACAAAAGCAAAAAGGGACTCCTGTCTTTTTCTGCCTGTGTTGAATGAGCATGGAGCCAGGTCAGTCATGTGCATTATAAACACTTTTATTTCAAAATCGGAGCAGTTCATGGAATGAATGTGCCGTATTTAATTTTTTTTTCTAGAGACATACACATACATTGCAAATTCTGAGTGCAAACTGCAGGCAAAGGACAATACGCTGAAGTGGTTGTAAGGGTCAGCTCTCACACAATGTAATCTCATTGACCTTACTCACATTCTTGTCTGATACCACACCTGTTCAACAGGGCTCCTTCCTCAAGTGTGACGGGGGCATGGAGTCCTGCGTGTGTGAGTGTGAGAACTGTGTGTGTGAGTGTGAAAACTGTGTGTGCATGCGTGCATGTGTCTCACTCCTCTTCTCCTGGCCTTGCAGAAAGGTGAGAAATCTCAGATTAGCCATCTGGCCAAGAAACCTTTTTCAGCCCTGACGTCATTCTAATCAGGTCTCAACAAGTAGCCTCTGCATTGCATTGTTACCACTGCTCCATACTGCTAAACAAGGAATAGAATAGATGTCTAAGAACTATTTTTGCTCCAGACCACAATTTTGATTTTAATTGGAACAAACACACATATTAATGTGTTAATACTATGCAAATAGTTCTGGCAAATTAAACAGGGTAAAAGCTTTATAAATCTATGATCAAATCCAGTTAATTAGAAATGTCACTGCCCTGGATTAATTAGCAATATGGAGATAAATTTATTTGTGAGACAGTTCTGCATTTCTAAATTACCTGGAGCTGAATGTTTAAGAATGACCATATATATATATATATATATATATATATATATATATATATATATATATATATACACACACACTCACCTTAAGGATTATTAGGAACACCATACTAATACTGTGTTTGACCCCCTTTCTCCTTCAGAACTGCCTTAATTCTACGTGGCATTGATTCAAGGTGCTGAAAGCATTCTTTAGAAATGTTGGCCCATATTGATAGGATAGCATCTTGCAGTTGATGAAGATTTGTGGGATGCACATCCAGGGCACGAAGCTCCCGTTCCACCACATCCCAAAGATGCTCTATTGGGTTGAGATCTGGTGACTGTGGGGGCCATTTTAGTACAGTGAACTCATTGTCATGTTCAAGAAACCAATTTGAAATGATTCGAGCTTTGTGACATGGTGCATTATCCTGCTGGAAGTAGCCATCAGAGGATGGGTACATGGTGGCCATAAAGGGATGGACATGGTCAGAAACAATGCTCAGGTAGGCCGTGGCATTTAAACGATGCCCAATTGGCACTAAGGGGCCTAAAGTGTGCCAAGAAAACATCCCCCACACCATTAAACCACCACCACCAGCCTGCACAGTGGTAACAAGGCATGATGGATCCATGTTCTCATTCTGTTTACAAGCACAAATGCTTTGCTGCATACCTCGGTTGTAACGAGTGGTTATTTCAGGCAAAGTTGCTCTTCTATCAGCTTGAATCAGTCGGCCCATTCTCCTCTGAATTCTAGCATCAACAAGGCATTTTCGCTCACAGGACTGCCGCATACTGGATGTTTTTCCCTTTTCACACCATTCTTTGTAAACCCTAGAAATGGTTGTGTGTGAAAATCCCAGTAACTGAGCAGATTGTGAAATACTCAGACCGGCCCGTCTGGCACCAACAACCATGCCACGCTCAAAATTGCTTAAATCACCTTTCTTTCCCATTCTGACATTCAGTTTGGAGTTCAGGAGATTGTCTTGACCAGGACCACACCCCTAAATGCATTGAAGCAACTGCCATGTGATTGGTTGATTAGATAATTGCATTAATGAGAAATTGAACAGGTGTTCCTAATAATCCTTTAGGTGAGTGTATATATGTGTGTGTGTGTGTGTGTGTGTGTGTGTGTGTGTGTGTGTGTGTGTGTGTGCGTGTGTGTATGTATATGTATATATATATATACACACACACACAGTTGAAGTCAGACGTTTACATACACTTAGGTTGATATCTTTAAAACTAATTTTTTAACCACTCCACAGATTTCATATTAGCAAACCATAGTTTTGGAAAGTCATTTAGGACATTTACTTTGTGCATGACACAAGTAATTTTTCCAACAATTGTTTACACACATATTGTTTCACATTTAAATGACTATATCACAATTCCAGTGGGTCAGAAGTTTACACACAAGTTAACGGTGCCTTTAAGCAAATTGGAAAATGTCAGAAAATGAGGTCAAGCCTTTAGGCAATTAGACAATTAGCTTCTAATAGGCTAATTGGAGTCCATTAGAGATGTACCTATGGATGTATTCTCTTTGCTTGACATCATTGGAAAATCAAAATAAATCAGCCAAAACCTCAGAAAACAATTTGTGGACCTCCGCAAGTCTGGTTCATCCTTGGAGCAATTTCCAAACGCCTGAAGGTACCACATTCATGTGTACAAACAATAGTAAGCAAGTATGAACACCACGCAGCCATCATACCACTCAGGATGGAGACGCATTCTGTCTCCTAGAGATGAACGTAGTTTGGTGCGAAAAGTGAAAATCAATCCCAGAACAACAGCAAAGGACCTTGTGAAGATGCTGGAGGAAACAGGTATAAAAGTATCTATATCCACAGTAAAATGAGCGCTATGTCGATATAACCTGAAAGGCTACTCAGCAAGGAAGAAGCCACTGCTCCAAAACTGCTATAAAAAGTCAGACTACAGTTTGCAAGTGCAAATGGGGACAAAGATCTTACTTTTTGGAGAAATGTCCTATGGTCTGATGAAACAAAAATGTAACTGTTTGGCCATAATGACCATAGTTATGTTTGGGAAAAAAAGGGTGAGGCTTGCAAGATGAAGAATACCATCCCAACTGTGAAGCATGGGAGTGACAGCATCATGTTGTGGGGGTGCTTTGCTGCAGGAGGGACTGGTGCACTTCACAAAATAGATGTCATCATGAGGAAGGAAAATTATGTGGATATATTGAAGCAACATCTCATGACATCAGCCAGGAAGTTAAAGCTCAATCTCAATCGGACTTCCAAATGGACAATGACCTCAAGAATACCTCCAAAGTTTTGGCAAAATGGCTTAACTACAACAAAGTTAAGGTATTGGAGTGGCCATCACAAAGCCCTGACCTCAATCTGAAATTTGTGGGAAATTTCTGAAAAAGCGTGTGCGAGAAATGAGGTCTACAAACCTGACTGTTACACCAGTTCTGTCTGTAGGAATGGGCCAAAATTCCAGCAACTTATTGTAAGAATCTTGTGGAAGGCTACCCAAAACGCAATGCTACCAAATACTAACAAAGTGTATGTAAACTTCTGAACCACTGGGCATGTGATGAAAGAAAAGCTGATATAAATCTATATATCTACTGTTATTCTGACATCTCACATTCTTTTTTTTTTATTAACATTTTTATTGATCCATAAACATATAACAAAATAAAAAACAACATGTGTATATACACACTGAATCAGCATTTAACATTTAACCCCACTAATACACCACCTCCCCAATCACCAAACCCACCCTATCCCCCAACGAACACACCTGTGGTCACAAATAGATAAAAAAAAAAAAACATAATTCTATATAATTAAAACTAATTATCTCTCTCCCGTGCCCCTCTCAGAGAGTCCCCCAAAAACACCAAGTAATTGCCCCACTTCCTGTCAAACTAATTCTGAACCCTCAGCTTTCTGCTTGATATCCCTTCAAAAGCAGTCACTCTCCCCATCTCCACACACCATTCTGGAAATGAGGGCACCCTATCCGACTTCCATCCCCTTAAAATATTTTGCCTGCCAACCATAATGCTGGTCAGAACCCAATTTTGTATATGTTTATCTCCAAAATGTATGAACTCCCTATTGCCCAGAAAACCGAGTCTGGGGCAGAGTGACATTTTAATGCCTAAACGTCACACAAAATCTCTGAACTTTCATCCAAAATTCCTGGATCTTAACACAACCCCAAAAAGCATGGGTTGTGTCTCCATCTTCTGACTGGCATCGCCAGCAGGTGGGTGTGTCTTTAGACCAAACCTATACAATCTAGAAGGGTTTCAATAGAGTCGATGTAAAATCTTAAATTTCATAAGGCGCACCCTTGAGATAACGGGGTTGTGGCAGGGCGGAGGGCGGGGCCGGGTCTTGATTATGCACACCCGGTCCCTTAGGCTAATTAAGCCTCCGAGAGGGATAAAGGCAGATTGCGGATGGTGGTGCGGGAGAGAGAGAGATTGTTTACGGACATGTCCATCGTGTGTGTGTTTTGTCTTTTGTTTCAGTTTTATATTAAACTATTATTTATATTATCAAGCCGGTTCTCGCCGCCTCCTTTCCATTGAACTACGTTACATACGGGATGCCCATCGCGGAGTCCTCGACACTGCTGTCCACTCGGGGGAGCACCATTGCCATCCGCCGTGGGAAGGAGTAGCCCTGCCATCCCCCAGAAACACGGAGGGGTCGACAGAAGACTGCCGTCTGCGTTGGGAGGAGGGAAGTGACTTCCCGACCGCCTGGAGCGATGAAGCCGCTGCCAGGGATGGAGGAGTGTCCACAGGAGTCGGCGTGAACGCGGAAGGGTGTTCTTTCCGCCGGGGGTCTGACTCTGGTCCACCCGGGGAGCAGCGGCTGTCATCCGCCTGAGAGAGTGGAGGAGTGATCGAGGACCATGCGCTGGTGTATCGGAGAACCGGCGAGTACGTGTTTTTTTTTTTTTTTCATCTCTCTCTCCTCTCTCACTGCCCCTCCGCATTGGCCTTTTCACTCTCATTTAAATTTTACAGTGTTTAATTACTCATACAGTGTTTGGTAATTACTCATCCTAATTTATCTTTACTCTGTTTAAGACATTTGAATTGTAGATGCTTACTTATCAATGTAATTACTCCCCTGCTCTTACTTGAGTCAGCACTAAAGAAAATATGTCCACCCCATATCTTCCCAAATTTTTCAGATTCTTGCAAGGAACTATGCGTTTTTGAAGAAACACTTTATAATATTTCTTGGGTTAAAGAAAACAAAAAACGTTCTTTCTTTTGATGGGGTGCACCAAACCATTCACATTCCATGTGGAAAGAGAAAATCCACTCGTATTAATACTTGACATTTTGACATATTAGAAAAATTTGATTGTGTCAAAAATAATATTATAAAGACCAAATTCTACATTGGTACAACAATCAACACCCAAACTTTCAACCCAGAACAAAACAGAAAAAATTTAAACATGCACATTAACCCCGCACACAACAGCGCCAACCAGCTTCCATCCCTCTAAACTCAAACAAGAGTCCCAGTGACAACTCTGCCATCGGATTGCTCAAGTCCAGTGCTTCTTTAGAATAATCTGTAAAACATAATTACACAACAGAAGATCAACTCCAGCCTATAAGTGGAATAAACACCAACAAAAACATGTAGATTCATTCATTTAATTGTCTCGTAGGTGTGTTCCTCCACAAAACAAGATCGGAACCAGCACAAAAAATTAATTAGAAAAACTAAATAAATCTGGCCGTTCAGTTCTTCAGGCAGTCAAACTCACTCCAATGTCCTGCAAGAAGTATTGCACAGAACCAACTCCAGCCAACAGGAGGCATAAGCACCAAAATGAGCAGATTCATCCACAAACTGTCCCGAAAAAATTATATTACACAAAACAAACTCCAGCCGCTAGGTAGAACCAGCACAAAGCAAAACGAAAAAGGCACCCAGTCTCCTCGGAGAGTCAAGTGTAGGTTCAGTGAGACAGGTGCACTAGGCAGCAACATGAAAATCCCCAAATGGCTTACTTACGCCAATGTTTTTATGTAGGATAATGCTTGCTGAGGGCATGCAAATTCTATATGGCCATCCTTATTATCTATTCTCAGTTTGGCCAGAAACAACAGTGCAAAAGCAATCTTCCGTTGATGTCAGTTTCTTGCATTCCCTATATCATTCACGCTTCTCTCTTGTTGAATTCACAAAGTCTGGGAAAAAGAAAATTCTGTGGTTCTTCCAAGAAAACTTCCCTTTACTCCTCGTTTCATGTAACACAAGATCTATATTCGATGATCTCATGAATTTGCCCAGAATTGGCCGAAGTCTTTTAATGTCTCCAGAGCCCAAGGATTTTGAATTCTTTGACATACTGTCTTCATAGAACAGTTAAGAATCAGGGTGTATTGAATCTCACCGGTTCGACACAAATAGTAATAAAACTAGCAAAGTGCTCAGAGCAAGCTGTTCACACAACCACTTCTTGCATGGTGTCATGTGACTCCTTTCAAAATCTCACATTCTTAAAATAAAGTACAGATCCTAACTGACCTAAGACATGGAAAGTTTTCTACGATTAAATGTCAGAAATTGTGAAAAACTGAGTTTAAATGTATTTGGCTAAGGTGTATGTAAACTTGTTCAAAATTCTAAGGCACATAAGATGTTACACAAAAGCATTTATCTTAAGATGGTTATTTATATCTTCAGCTTTAGTGTGTCAATAGGAAATATGAATGTTAGACTCCCAAACATTACATTTGCAAATAGAAAAGATTAGAATAGAAGAACAGGGAGCCCTGCAACAGATGTTATGGCCCCCACAAAGCCCCCTACTGAACATTGTGTCAGTCTGAGATTACATAAAGAGATAGAAGAACTGTGGCAAATTTTCTAAGAAGGTTGGAACATCCTAGCTGCCAACAACCAAATGGTCCAGTGATGTTACTTTGCAATTTGGGCATAAAAGAGTGGTTTTAGATGTGCTGGCAGATCCCTGTTTCAATATTTTAACATGTTGATTCCAAATGGCAGTGTCTTATAATTTCTAGCAGTTTCCTGTTTCAGAATTTCATTCTGCGATGTCATTAATTGATTGCTGAATATATTTAAATGGATTCACATTTGACCCTGCTGTGACATGCATTAACAACAAAAAACAAACAAACAAAAAATAAAACATCTGCACTTCTGCACATAGGTTTTTTCAAGCTTCATTGTTGCACTGGTTCACTGTTTTAGCACCTGCCAGATACTTAGCCCTTTATTTCTCTGCCACATTTACATTACAGCAAGGCTTAATAGTGGCTATTTGACTGTTCCATTAGCAAGATGCTAGTGACATCAGAGGCAGAAGCAGCTGTTCCATTGTAACAGGAAGTCACCATAATTGCTTAAAAGCCTGTTTTAAAAGGGATAGTTACCAAAAACAAATCTGTCATCTACTCATCATTGTTTTCTTTCATGGAACACAAAATGGGTTATTTAGCAGAATATCCAGTCTGCTTTCTTCCATAAACTCAAAATGATATATCCGTGTTTCTAATCATGTTATGGCACTAATTTTGGAATATGGTTTTTGTAATATTGTTTTTGATTATTTTTTTCTAACGTGTCAAAATGTCAAATGGCACCCCATAAAAAAGAAGGAAGGTTATTTATTTTCTTAAACGTAAGAAATATGATATTGTGTTTCTTTAAGAAATGCATATTTCCCCGCAGGAAGCTGAACATTTTGGGAAATATGGGGTGGACATGTTTCTTTAGTGCTGGCTCAGTTAAGAGCAGGGGAGTCATTACACTGATAATTAAGCATCTACAATTCAAATGTCTCAAATAGATTAAAGATAAATTTGGTGTCAAATTCTGGGGCAAATTTGGATTTTGGCTAATTTACATAATGCTCACGATCAGGCCTTTTTATTGATCTTGAAGGGATGTTGCTAGCCCCTGGCACCCCTCATGATATAATATTGGGAGGAGACTTCAATCTTTTGATGGACTCCTTGATCATAGTGAAGCAAAAGTATGCAAGCCCCCAAGAGCAACATTGACGCTTCACATGATGTGTAAAAATCTTGGTCTTGCGGATAATCGGACACTTTTGAACCCATCTGGTAAGCACTATAATTTTTTTTCATCAGTCCATAAGATTTAGTCTCAAATCGATTTTTTTTATATATATATATACACTCACCTAAAGGATTATTAGGAACACCTGTTCAATTTTTCATTAATGCAATTATCTAATCAACCAATCACACGGCAGTTGCTTCAATGCATTTAGGGGTGTGGTCCTGGTCAAGACAATCTCCTGAACTCCAAACTGAATGTCAGAATGGGAAAGAAAGGTGATTTAAGCAATTTTGAGCGTGGCATGGTTGTTGGTGCCAGACGGGCGGTCTGAGTATTTCACAATCTGCTCAGTTACTGGGATTTTCACGCACAACCATTTCTAGGGTTTACAAAGAATGGTGTGAAAAGGAAAAACATCCAGTATCGCGGCAGTCCTGTGGGCTGAAAATGCCTTGTTGATGCTAGAGGTCAGAGGAGAATGGGCCGACTGATTCAAGCTGATAGAAGAGCAACTTTGCCTGAAATAAACACTTGTTACAACCGAGGTATGCAGCAAAGCATTTGTGAAGCCACAACATGCACAACCTTGAGGCGGATGGGCTACAACAGCAGAAGACCCCACCGGGTACCACTCATCTCCACTACAAATAGGAAAAAGAGGCTACAATTTACAAGAGCTCACCAAAATTGGACAGTTGAAGACTGGAAAAATGTTGCCTGGTCTGATGAGTCTCGATTTCTGTTGAGACATTCAGATGGTAGAGTCAGAATTTGGCGTAAACAGAATGAGAACATGGATCCATCATGCCTTGTTACCACTGTGCAGGCTGGTGGTGGTGGTGTAAGGGTGTGGGGGATGTTTTCTTGGCACACTTTAGGCCCCTTAGTGCCAATTGGGCATTGTTTAAATGCCACAGCCTTCCTGAGCATTGTTTCTGACCATGTCCATCCCTTTATGGCCACCATGTACCCATCCTCTGATGGCTACTTCCAGCAGGATAATGCACCATGTCACAAAGCTCGAATCATTTCAAATTGGTTTCTTGAACATGACAATGAGTTCACTGTACTAAAATGGCCCCCACAGTCCCCAGATCTCAACCCAATAGAGCATCTTTGGGATGTGGTGGAACGGGAGCTTCGTGCCCTGGAAGTGCATCCCACAAATCTCCATCAACTGCAAGATGCTATCCTATCAATATGGGCCAACATTTCTAAAGAATGCTTTCAGCACCTTGTTGAATCAATGCCACATAGAATTAAGGCAGTTCTGAAGGCGAGAGGGGGTCAAACACAGTATTAGTATGGTGTTCCTTATAATCCTTTAGGTGAGTGTATATAAGTCCCTCATTTCATCTGTTGTGGATTGCTCAATTGGAAACATCTTAGTCTCGGTTCACGCCCTGGTGAGTTTAAAGGTGCTGCCACATATGGAGAAAAATAAATCATATAATTGGCGCTTTAATGTATCCCTTTTGCAAAATCTTAAATTCCAACAAATGTTAAAGCCTGAAATCAACGTGTATATGTAGATGTAACACAGTTGAAGGATGGGCAAGGAGGAGGCGAGAACCGGCTTGTCAACATAAATTATATTTTAATGAGAAACTCAAAAACACATAAACAAACACACATGACGGACATGTCCGTAATTCTCTCTCTCTCGAACAATCGTCACCGGCCGCCTTTATCCCTCGCGCGCCTCATCAGGCTGATTGGGGACCGGGCACGCGATATTCCGACCGGCCCCGCCCCCCTCCGCTCCACAGTAGACCATCTGGTCCTCGGTATGGCTCGGCGTGGCTTGGGAGGCATTTAAGGCGGTTCAAAGTACAAGAATATTAAAAGTGCAGAGGCAGAGCTGAAGCGCCGAATGTCATCTGATGGCCTCAGAGAATTGACCCGATTGAAATACAAATTGTGACAGGGCGGAGGCGAGGCCGGGTCATGAATATACACACCCGGTCCCTTATCAGGCTAATTAAGCCGCCGTGAGGGATAAAGGCCACACTGCCGCTCCACGTTAGCCCCCCCCCATTTTAATTATTTCTGTTTCCCTCCCATTGTCACTGAGAGTGATAAAGGCCAACTGCGGAAGGTGGTGCGATGAGAGAGAGATTGTTTACGGTCAGCTGACCGTCATGTTTGTGTCTGTGCCTTTTGTTTAAGTTTATCATAAAAATATTATTTATATTGCCAAGCTGAGTCTTTTTCTACCATTCCCTCAGTGAAATCTGCTGGTGGTGAAATTTTTACCTTGTCATTGATATTAATAATACTTTTAAAGAATTTGATTTTGAATCTCTGATGAAGATATTAGAAACTTTGTGGAACCATTAGAATTCCCTAAACTGACAATTGAGCAAAAAAATTCTCTTGATTCTGAGATAAACTTGGAGGAGCTTAGCGAGGTAATCAAGGCCTTGCCTACAGGCAAGGCTCTGGGGCCCAAACGGATTTGCTGCTGAATTTTGTATATCTTATGCTACAGAACTGGCTCCACTTTTGTTACAAGTTTATATTGAATTATTAAAGAATGGAAATCTTCTGCCAACCATGATACAAGCCCGGATCAGTCTGATTATTAAAAAGGACAAAGATCCAAGCAAGTGTAAGAGTTACTGTCCAATTTCCCTGATCCAGTTAGATGTAAAACTTTTGTTAAAATGTTGTAAATATAAACATAATAATAATAATAATAATTGAACAATAAACCATGACTTATAGATAGTTTTAACACAATTTAAATACATTTTGTTCCAAAAAAGTGTGATTTTCAGAGACATAATTTGATGTTCCACTATATTTTCAGAGTTTGTACATGTAGGAACTGAATTTGGATGACCTATTGCTCAGGAAAATGGCAAATTGTTATTTGTGGCATTTCATTTACGCAGTTTGCGCACTTAAGAGGCAGAATGGCCATCGGGAGAATCTGCACTTTTCCTGCTGGTCCAGCTGCGAAAGTGGGCTGTGTTATGCCAAAGTGGGTTGTGATTTAATGAAGGGGGCCACAAAATGGTACTGCTATATGCAGAAGGGGACAATGAAACATTTATCCAATAACATATTTTCTCCGTGGCCGTTTGTTTTTTTTTTATTTATTTTTTTATCCCAGTTCACCCCTGCTTATACCCACAAATAGCGCAGACTCTCCCAACCACACCCACTTGTGCTTTGCGCTGGCACAAAAATTGCATTTAGAATTAGCGCTCATGAAAATTTCATAAGACGTAGCCTAGTGCAAGGTCTATGCACAAAGTGCTGCACTTTGCATGTATAATAACAGTTTCTCACACAAAGCTATTATATGACTTCAGATGATTTGGAACATAGCCGTCATACAAACGACTTTTATTGTACTACTTTGAGAGTTGGGGGTTGAAATCCTCTTATGTTGTATGAAAAACAAAATGCAGCCTGGAATTCATACTCTTTTGGGGTGATATGAGGGTCATGAAATACATTTTGGGTGAATGTGAACTAAATGTTTGTTTTTAAATTAGTGGTGCCAAAGCACATAACTGTTAATCAGAAGGTCGCTGGTTCAGTCCTCACAGCCACCACAATTGTGTCCCGTGTGGGACCACTTGTGCTTTGCTATGGCACAAAAATTGCGTTTAGAATTAGCGCTCATGAAAATTTCATAAGATGTAGCCTAGTGCACGGCCTATGCACAAAGTGCTGCACTTTGCACGCTTTGGACGTGCTTTGCACATATAATAAAATATACGTGCAAGGCACTTAACTCCAGGTTGCTCCGGAAGGATTATCCCTGTAATAAGTGCACTGTAAGTCGCTTGGGATAAAAGTGTCTGCAAATGCATATAATGTAAATAATTAAAGATTTGATAATGTTTCATGTTCAGAGGTCCCATTGTACAAAGTGTACATTATCACTAGAATTAAAAGCCTCTTGCACTTTGTGATACTGACTTAACTTTATCTTTCTCCTTTAATGCAGGTTGGTCCAGCAGGGTCTCAGTTTGGATTGCTAGCCTGTCTGTTTGTGGAGCTGTTACAGGGCTGGCAAATGCTGGAGAAGCCGTGGAAGGCATTCTTCAAACTGTTAGGAATTGTTATCTTCCTTTTCTTCTGTGGCCTTCTGCCCTGGATTGACAACATTGCTCACATCTTTGGCTTCCTTAGTGGTCTCCTCTTGTCCTTTGCTTTCCTTCCGTATGTCACATTTGGCACTTTTGACAAGTACCGCAAACGAGCTCTTATTTTGTTGGCACTGCTTGTCTATCTGGGGCTATTGGCTTCACTTATAGTCTGGTTCTACATTTACCCTGTCAACTGGCATTGGCTAGAGCATCTTACCTGCTTGCCCTTTACCAGTAAGTTCTGTGAACGCTATGACATTGATCACTTGGTACACTAGCTTTGTACTTTGTAGCCTAATACTTGGGGGACAGGGAATAAAAATTGAGTCCCTACATAGAAAACACTGAGGAAAACAGAGGAACTAACGTCATGCTAAAATTCAACACCTTTTGAACCTCTTAGCAGGAATAATTGTAAAAGTTTTTTTTATAGCATTTCTGAATTGTTTGCCCTTTGGATTATATACAGTTAAACAATTTCTTATTGAAGCCTGTACTGTAAACTGTTGCCATTACAATACCTTAAAATGTTTTGACTCTAAATGTCCTTTCAAACTGTTGTATGCCCATAAAGTACTCTTTATACTACATTTTTCACATGTTCTTAAACTTTTAAAGACATTTGTAAATATTTTTATATTCTTGTATTTTTTTATGTGCTTGTAGCTTTTATACCAACAATCATGAAATGGTGTGACTACTGTTCAAGGTTCATTAGCTTCATTACCTCAGTTTTTACTTAGTCTTTATTTTCTAATCCTACCAGTTTCAAGTGCTTTTGTTCTGGTCCATAATCAATGCATCATCTTTTATTGAATAAGGCTGCACTTGTGTCTTAAAGGACTATTCTGGATTAAATACAAGCATCTGTGGCATTTTGTTGATCATTGTAGAAAATCATTTTAACTGGTCCTTTGAGAAAAAAAGAAAGCTATGTTGACAGTTATTCACGCACACTATTAGTCAGAGGGGCCTGTTGCCCTATAAATTTTCACTGTATGTGCATTTCTGTAAAAACGTCTTTTTGTTGTTTTTAAAAATAGGGTACATGTTGGAATTATTTTCTGTATTAATTTACTTTATTTGTATTTGTAATATTACTTTAAAAGAGAATAGGCCCTCTCTTTAATCTTAAAATCTGAAAAAAATTATTCACTATTGTTTACAAATACTACGATGTTACAGGTAGAACAAATAACATGGAAAAAAACTATGGAGATTTTATTTTCTGTAAAAATAAAAAAAATGTATAATGTTTTTTCCCCCTTGAAAATAAATATGAATAATCTAATTTTCTCTGCTTCTAGATAGTGAACAGCATTCATTCTGAAAAATAGATTCTTTATTTCTCTTTACTTACAAAATCAAAGATGTCTTGATTCAAGACTGAGGAGGCATAGGTGGTGGATATCTACAGGGAAAAGCAAATGGAAACCAGTCCTAAACATCTCAAATCTGCTTGGCAATATCTCTGCAAATGGAGCTGGTCCACAATTTTTTTTCCCCCCCAACATAAATTCATAACTCTCTGAACCTTTGCTTCACTGTATGTAAATAAATAATTCTAATGTATAATCCATATTGTAATTGTATATAAAAGGTTCATCACATTGGCACTCACAGATATACCAGACAACACTGTGCGCTCTTGTGACTTTGTTCATATGAGATCACAGTGGAAAAAGTGTTCAGTTGATGCTATTTTAATTCTTCCATAGAATAGTCACACATCTAAAGCAGCCACAAGACACTGAACACAAGTACTAGTCCAAAGTAGCACTGTTTACAACAGAAGCACTTCCTCGCTTTTCCAGCCTTTACACCTTTTTCAATCTCACAACAGGAGATTTGTCAAGCATTTCAATATGTACATAAGTAATACAAATAAAATCTAACAAAAAAGCCATAAATGCCATACAAATTAAACAAAATATTATAAACCCAGTCTATTCGTTCAACTGACTTGAAGGGGAGGGGGCTTCCAAATTTGACATGAAATAAAAAAAAAGAGAAAGAACAACAACTGATTATTCAGCCATCACTATTATTTGAGAGGGTAGGATAAAGTATATATATGCTTTCTTTAAATAAGAAAAGCATTATATATGCTTTTCTTTAAAAAAAAAAAGAAACAAAATCATAATGTTTTGCGGTGCTGACCATGTCAGGGCTTACAACAGTGAAAAAACACAACAATGCATGACACGATATCTAGACCAATACCAAAAGCTGCTTCAACATTTTTGCCTTTTTTGGGGTTCCAAAAAGCTACACAAACACTAACAGCCACTGTTACGACGCATGAATGCATGTCCCTGTACAGGGTAAAACAGCTCAATGAAGGTGAGTGACCCTACGGTGATCTCAGAAGCACCCTGCACTTTAAAGCCAGACTTCTGGTAGAAGGGCACAAGGAAGTGCTCACACATGAGCATGGCACGGCGGACATATGGTAGACAGCGCAGATATTGTAGGTAACGCCACATCAGGATGGATCCCTTGCCCTGCTGGCGGAAGGTCCGGTGTACCGCCAGCACGTGGATGTGAACAGTAGTCCCATGAGGCTTATGTAGGGTCAACGCATCCTGTTAAGACAAACGTCATCTGCTAAAATGAGTCATGTGATTTAAACGCAAATTAATTACATGTCTCTTATTCTGCTCCCTAAAAGACACTGGAATATAACTTAAGAGCATTTGTCTGTTCTATGAACATATTTATACATTTATATTTCAATTTAAATATAATTATATTTTAAAATTGTCAATGAAGAAAATATATTTTTACAAATTGGTGGCATGGGTACCGTCACTTTTTGGGAGGTTTATCAGTTTTCTAAACTAACCACACATGATTTATAGATTAGATTGACCACTCACAGTGGTAAGACGGTCCTGGTCCCACAGTGAGCCAATGATAAAAGCGACCAACCTTCCCTGTTCGAACCAGCCCAAAGAAAGTTCAGGACAAAGGGTGAGGAAGTGTCGGACCTCATCCAGATGAAGAGGGCATTCCCCAGACACAGATATAAAAGCTGAGACAGAAAAGGAGCAAACAACTTTTATAAACAACACACATATCACAACACACTAATTAAACAAGTTTATATGCACAAAAAATACTTTAGTCTATTTTAGACCATATTTAAAGTATATTTCAATTATGACACATTTCCATCAAAACTGAAAAAATTGGATCTTTAAATAAATCACAAAATTATAAATTAACCATGAATGTGAAGTATTTAAATGTAATTAAATGTAGGCTACATTTATGTACATTATGTATAAATATGTAGGCCTACATTTATTAAATATTACTCAATTCAGTTTGATGGGAATTTGCCATAAAACTGAAATGTGAAAAAAAAGGCTTATTTTTATTATTTTCTTTTTTTTTCTTTTTGTGTATGTTCAGTAGCCTATACTGGTTAGTATCAGCTTTTCAAATTTACATTTAAATAGGCTATTGTAGGCTTTTATTTTCTATTTGGCGTCATTTGTTTCATAGTCACAAATGAGTTTCACAAAAACGAAACGAATTAACAAAATAAATTAAATGAGATTAAATAAATTTGCAAAGATCCAATATGATTTTTCGTCTCTTTCAAACAAATAAGACATGATATGAAAATATTTTATTTAATAAATGAAATGTTTTTTCTGTATAAGATACCATTATTATTATTTTAAATGATCAAAGATAACTCGTAATTAATAACTGTTTCTCATTTAAGAACAATTCACACATCCTAAAGAACAAGTTCTGTCTTACCCTCTCTCTCTATCTCAAATACACTGATGGCGTCCTCCGTATTGAGGGAGCGGAACTCGCTGGCGGGGAGAGTGTGCCGGCGCTGACGTCCGGGGGAGATCGGATCTCTCACATGGATGGGCTTTAGGAAGGGCAGTGCGCTTACTACTGACATTTCTGCTGTTCTCTAATAATTTCTTTCGTATTTCAATAAAAATAGTCAGATGTCTTCCACAGGTATTCAGTTTCCAGGAGCTGAGAGAAAAGTGAATCCTGGAGAGGCGCACAATGAGCATTTATACTCCTCCACCTGCTTAAGGTCCATTAGTCACCATAAGCCTCAAACCAGCCCCCATTTCACCATTAATAACATTTACTGAAGGAGTGTGTAGGCGCGCGCGTGTGTGTCTTGGGGAAATTGTCGTTATCCCTAACCATAGCCCACATGATGTCAGAAACTGCTTTTCACCAGTGAAACATGTTAACATAAATAGTAAACTATTTTTGACCTCTGATAAGCTAACACACGACGTACCAGTTACGTAATTTCATGATTTACTAACTGGTAACGTAACTACGTCGCAGGCCCGTAATTTCATTACCATTAAATGACCAGTTCACAACGTCGCAATTACGCGCTCTTAATGTTGCCAGATAACCAAGATCGTTCCAGTTACGTAATATATTCGTAATATTTTGGTAATTTCATTACTTATTGGCAACGTAACGTCGCAGGCCCGTAATTTCATTACCATTAAATGACCACAGTTCACAACGTTGTCATTACGTGCTCTTAATGTTGCAAGATACCCAAGAACGTTCCAGTTACGTAATATATTCGTAATTTTGTGTGCAATTGTATGACTTAGGCCTACTGGCTATGAGACTGCAATGCCCCAGGCCCGTAATTTTACCACCTTTCACGTAATAACTCAAGACAAATTGCATTTGTTTGATTGTTTTTGTTGCTGTAGCAGTTGCATAAAACCAAGTGTTGTACATCTGGAGTTACATTTGACAAAAAGGGGTCATATGAAATAAAATGTTAATAGTAATGTATTTCATGCATTCTTTGCTTTGTATCCGTTTGCTTTACAGTCTCAGATGATTCATTATTTGGACATTTTGAATCCTCTGCAACAGAATACAAACCACAATTTGAGAGCCTGACATGCCAAATTCCTATATGAGGTCCTCTGGATAAAGACAACACACACATATATTAAACTTTATAAAGGCACTTTATTTAGACCAGGATACACAATTTCTGTATCAAACAGGCTTCTTAAAGTTTGCAATATATTTATCACTTGATATGATCCACATATTAAATTGTGTAATGCTTTGTAGTAACAAAAAAAATGGCCAACTTAACCCCCTATTTTCTGACCTAAATTTAGGCAATGTATATGATCTTCACACGTAAGAGTGCCCACTGACATTTATTTGCATTCCCCCACACATTAACTTTGTGTGGGGGAACAAAGCTGACTTTGACATTAACTGTCAGGGATACAGTAGGACATTTAATGATAACAAGGTAAGTGTACTGTATGATATGATATTTTGAAAAGGAACCACGATGCACAAAATTGCTATGTACACTTCAAAGACATAAATTAATTAACGGATACACTTTAATGATTGCAGGATCCGTACGTTAATGCGCGCACGCAGCACAGTCTGCGCATGCGCATTGTCTTGTGACGTTAGAGACATAATTAGATTTACAAAATAAAAAATAAAATACTTTAAAAAAAAAGTTATGTAAGTGCAAAGGAAAACAAAATATAAATTTCTGTACATTAAAAAAAGCAGCTTGATAACGTCGTTTAACCTCTCTCTCTCTCTCTCTTTTTTTTTTTTAAATAACCGTTGCCTGAGGCGCGAATTCCGACCATGACCACACGTTGGAAGACACAAGCCGATTATGTTCGCGTTAATTAAATGGGTGGAGGATGAAAAATTCTCAATTCTGCCCACTGAACATATTAGAAAATTTTATGAGGATAAATTCACAGCGGGTATGGAGGAAAATTACGTTTACTTGGTGGAGTGGCGCCATAGTATGGGCTGAAATATGTGCCACCAGAAACTGAATTTGAACCATTTATATTTGAATTTGAATGGCTAAACTTGAATAATTGCATTGAAAAACTGAATTTGAATCACATAATTTGAAATTGTATTGTTTAATTAAAATTGAATTTATTCAAAAACTGAATCTGAATTGTATCATTTGAAATTGAATTTATTCGTTTGGAACTGAAGTCCAATAAAATTTGATCCTCACTGAAAATTAAACTCTCTATATATCTTCACATTCACTTCTCACAATTCAGATTCAGTTCTCAAATTCAATTTCAAGTTACTGAGACAGACATCCGGGTAGTTGGAGGATGAAGGAAGAGCAATCGAGCGCAGATCGATAGATAGCGTTCATAGGTTGGTTTCACGTGACGTCACGCTGCTGCATCGCGAGAGCGCGCAATTCAGATGGAGGGCAGGAAGTGAAATAGCTGAGGATCTGCCGTCTGGCAAAATGCCAATGTTTTGTGTAGTTTACGGCTGCTCCAATCGTTCTAATCGAGAAAAGGGAAAGGGTTTTTTATAGAGTACCGAAGATTGTCACTCATAAAGGTGAGAAATGTAAAAAGCTCACAGAACAACGCCGTAAAAGTTGATTTTTAACGTACGTCTGCGGTCGGGAGGAGCAGAGTCTGTTAATGCCCGTGTCTGCAGCGACCACTTCGTCGGAGGTAT
Source organism: Xyrauchen texanus (assembly GCF_025860055.1). Lineage (NCBI taxonomy): Eukaryota > Metazoa > Chordata > Actinopteri > Cypriniformes > Catostomidae > Xyrauchen > Xyrauchen texanus. The sequence goes on along the minus strand of NC_068288.1, from coordinate 67,223 downwards.
GTTAGCTAGCCAACGTGTTTTTTGTGTCTGTGTTTATATAGCATTAGGTTGTCATTAAATGCTCATTTACTTAGTAATGCTTATTAAGTTACCGGTAGTCTAATATGGACTTGATTGGGGCTTTTAGGTTGCCCTAGCGCTTGTCTAATCTTTCGGAGTCTATTGTCCCATTGGAGTAAGGAGGAGGGAGAGGGATAATAATCAGTCAGTCCAGTACCTGAGCCCTCACACATGTAGTGTCCAATACCTGATCCCTGCTTCTTGGCTCTGATGATGATAAGTAAGAGGACATGGAGTAGTAGTACCTGAGCCCCGACACATATCAGTCTGTTAATATGTTTTCAACAAGTGTAATACTTTTATCCACTAGTCCAATTGTACTGGCTATATGTATTATATATATATATAATGAAATTGATTCTAATCTGTTATTGCACACCATGTTCTTGTTATTATCACAATTGTTGAAAAATCTAATCTTGTAAATAAACCACCATGTATAATTCTGTCTTCTCAATGGCATTTAATCTTTTCATTTAAATAATACAACAGCCAGAACTCACAAAGACCACACTCATAACAATAGTCAAAATGTAATCTTGTCTCATACAACCGTATTGATATAACAGCAATATCACACAGCCCACTTTCAAGAGTGCCTGGATCCTTTCATTACATTACACATGTGAGTTTGTAACTTGCTGTCCCAGTATTTCTGGAAGTATGCCGTTTCTAAAAAAGCCTAACATCATCCTAATAATAATAAAACCTTTATTTAACCAGGTAAGCACATTGAGAACACTTTCTCATTTACAATGGCGACCTGGCCAAAAAAGCGTCGAGGTACAAAAACATAAGTTACACATATAATTACAAGACATAGTAGTACTCAATAAACATAGATGATTAATATACTGATCCGTAAATCATGTACACAGATCAGGTTAGCATGTACAGTGGTCCAACAATAAATTTGCTAACAATAATTTAAAAGTGATTAACGGGACAATGGATTCAAGCTTCAAAGATTTTTGAAGTGTATTCCAATCATTAGCAGCAGAGAACTGGAAGGAGAGACGTCCAAAAGAAGTACGAGCTTTAGTAGCCACCAAGGTGACATACCTGCTTGAACGAAGGTTAATAGAGGGGATTGCTCTGGAAACTAATGATCTTAGATAGGGTGGGGTGTTACACAATAAGCATTTATAAATAAAAAGATACCAGTGTTTTTGACGCCGGGTTGACATCCTAAAGTTCAAGATCGGGCAAAATCCTTTCAACAAAAATGTCATTGTGGTTCCACACAACAAAATCACAGTACTCAGCGTCTACAATGTGAAGCTGTCCCTGAACTTGGTAGTAGTAGTCATGAGTCCGGTCCAGCATGACATTATCCCCATCATTGATGAGGCAGAAGCCCTTTTCCCCAGCACACAAGCGCAGATTGGCTTCATCTTGGTGAGAGTGTGGACACTAAAATCACAGAGAGAAGGACACGTGAACAATAGATTAACAAATATATTTTCTGCCTTTTTGCTCAGTTTAGGACTTGAGACACGACTCAGTCTCGAGATTTAGGGACTTCACTACAACAGAGACTGTAATATTACCTTAATCTTGCAGATGCCAGTTCCGTGACAGTCACAAGCAACAATCCCATCAGGGGAGGACCCCATGTATGGCCACTTGGGGTTCAGCCAGAGACCACTGTCCATACAGGAGAAGCCTGCATGCTCCCGACCCATCAGCTTCTCATAGACTCCTCTGGCTTGTGCTTCATGTTTGCATCCATAACTGTGCACAGTACACATGCAAAACATGAAAAGGAAATGATTACTTAGTATTGGATGTGTAGAGCCAGTTCAGTGATTTAAATGCCATTTCCCTAACCCCTATACTTAGTTCTACTCCTGCATAACCATAGTCTTATAACCCTATAACTAACGTGCACCAAAGCAATGTGTTACTATACATTTCATTTAATATTCCACCAGTAAGATACATTTACTTAATAGACAAGCTTCTTTTTATCCAAATTATACCCTCTGTTGTCAGTGTTTCTTTTTCTGGACATACACACTGTTTACACGAGGCCTTACCTCTGCCTTACCCTAATTCAAACCCTAAATACCTTGTAGCGGCTGTGGTGAACCTATATGCTTCTGGGTAGCATATGGCCTTGATCAAGCTCTTGGATGGTTGCTGGGGGTTGGTCTTAATAGCTTGTTTCAGCTTGGAAGCAGTTATGCGTCCAGCTCTTTGCCTAAACCAAATCCTGCTTGCACTCTGACTTCGGGTTGCCCTCTCTACAGCCTGGACCTGGGACATGATGAGCTCTTCTAGCTGGAATACCTGGCATAGCTCTCCAAGCTCTTTGGGGGTAGCTGCAGAGTCTCTGGTGTTCTGTATTCAAGAACAGTTTTAGGAAGCATACTAGATTTGGGGATGAATTCTTTGTAGTAAGGCTCCCTAGCCATCAGTGCTGCACTCCTTGGACAGTTTTTGCTTAAAATCTCAAAAAAACTAGCATATGTTTCTGACCCTCTCTTCACTCTTGGGCATGAAATTGATTTCCCAACCTGGTTTTCAGTTGTCCTGCCATCAATAGAACGGTCAAGCTTTTTTTTTTTGGCTTTAGCAGAGAAGTCGATCAGAGCTACTGGAGCAGCAGGAATCTGAAAATAAGTTAACACAAAGAAGATCATTAAGTCCACATTTCTGTGGTCCATAACCATAACATATCTATATGCAGTATAAATCTGGCGTATATCCTATGGATGTGAGCAAAACAGGTAAGGCTATCATCACAGGATTGAGATGCCAAACTGTGTTTATGTGGGTCTTTGCTGTCTTAGCTTCTCTTTGTCCAACAGGGAAATTGTGACTGACCACATTGTCACAAGCTACACATGTTAAGGCAGAATATAGAATAGAAATAATTTAATAAAACCCCAACATTAGGTATGATGGAATATAATGAAAATCCCCTAAAAGAAGATGAAATGTAGGCTAGATGAAGACAAGCAATCTGCCTGATTAAGTAACCAAAGGGGCACAATATAAACATTAATTTAACATCATAATTTAGCCTACAGTTACAGTGTCCAAAAAATACAGTGTCACCTTACCTTTTTTACATGTGACGGCATCAGCCACTTGCACTGCTCTGTTGTGCAGGAAGCTGTATCGCTTTCTTTCGAAGTGTAAATGTGCTATTTTTGTGTTCTAGTCAAACGGAATTAACTAACTTATGCATTCAATTCAAATGAATAGGGCTAGTGCTATGGTGTAATTGCCCTGAAGTTTATGGCCTTACATTATGCTAGCACCTGCCAAACACAGCGACACATAACTTACACGCTTACTACTCTCTCTCTCTCTCCCTCTCAGTAACGTTACTCTGACAATGACAACCACGAGGAGAAGTTATCGGGAAAAAAATCACACTGAAGACATGACCAGTCTACTTGGCGGCGGCTAACACTAGCTACGTTTGCAACAACATTTTCACCGGAGGAAGAGGCAAACGCTTAGAAATAATAAACACCAGGCAAAAATGTTGTTACAAGAGCTAGTAGGCTACCATAAAAACGTGGGATTATAGCTACTGTTTGCAACGTCGGGAGAAAGATTTAATTTCCCTGTTTCTACAAAATAGCTATAACATTAACAACAGTTAAACAAAAGATCGTTAGATCGTAAAAAAAAAAATTCATTACCGTATTTGTCCCAGCCGAATCCATGGTGGTGGTGGTCACGCAAGTCAGGCAAGCACTTCTTCTTTGTTTCATGGCGGGTAACGTACTGTGCTCCAAAACATTGGTGCTGATTGGCCCAAGAGGAGTCCTAGTGCGCCAATGAACGCTATCTACCGATCTGCGCTCGATTGCTCTTCCTTCATCCTCCAACTACCCGGATGTCTGTCTCAGTAACTTGAAATTGAATTTGAGAACTGAATCTGAATTGTGAGAAGTGAATGTGAAGATATATAGAGAGTTTAATTTTCAGTGAGGATCAAATTTTATTGGACTTCAGTTCCAAACGAATAAATTCAATTTCAAATGATACAATTCAGATTCAGTTTTTGAATAAATTCAATTTTAATTAAACAATACAATTTCAAATTATGTGATTCAAATTCAGTTTTTCAATGCAATTATTCAAGTTTAGCCATTCAAATTCAAATATAAATGGTTCAAATTCAGTTTCTGGTGGCACATATTTCAGCCCATACTAAGGCGTCAAAGAGGGGAGGGGAGGGGGGCTGAGGCCTCCATCATCAAGATAGCAGGTGCTTATTTTTATTATGCTATTTCCAATATAATACTCTTATATTATCCTATATTATTCTATATACCGCTTGTAGATTTATAACAAGACGTCAGTAAACTATTCATTTTGTTATTATTTTTTTTTTTAGTTCACATCAGTTAATTGTTAGTATGTAGTTGTGTCGTACTACAACAATTAGCCTTTTTCTTAGCATTATTCTACCTCCTCAGAAAGGGAAACTTTACAAGAAACTTTACAAATGAAAGAACAGCTACCCAACAGCAGTCAGACACTGAAGAGAAAGAGTAAACCTTCAATTAATCTCATAGCGGCTGCAGAGATGAGAGAGGTTAGTGTTGGTCAGAACTATGTGTGTGTGTACATATATATAGTACATAATTATAATTACATATAATTGTACTTGTTTACAGTCAATGATGTATGTTTAAGGAACACCTCACACAGACCTACCAAATGATCTAAAGGTATGGAATGAAAGAAAAATCCTACAGCGTGTGATAAATCAGCCGAGAGAAGAGAACACGAAACTAAACAAAGAGAATGAGAGGCTGAAAAATGAAATACTTGAACGTAAGTACTGTACTAATTAATATATATATATATATATATATATATATATATATATATATATATATATATATATATATATATATATATATATATATTTATTAGGGTTGTCAATCGATAAAAAAATGTAATCAAATTAATTACATGGTGTCCCGATTAATTAATCGCATATACAAATATTTGCTGAGAAAGCCCCTCATATAACAATAATTCAATATATAATGATGAAATAATTATACATAGTTATCTTTAAATATATATATTTTTAATATATATTTATACGTAAATATATATATATATATATATATAAAATAAAAAATATTCAGATAATTAAAATGCTTTACATTCTTGTGGCAGAAGAGTTCATCATTGATAAGACCATTCAAAAACCGTATTATTTACTACCATATTATTGATCATAAGTCAATCATTGGCATACAGTTCACAGCAATCCATTACACAAGTGAATTTGTCAATCAGTTGGAGATTTATTGTGAGGGTTTGTTTAGGGATCCATCAATTTACACCTGTGTTAGACATTTTTTTTTTTTGAGAAACAAACCAGGGGTATTCAACGGTTTTCAATGCTTTGGAGTTGTTGGAGGTACAAAGAGTTCTCTTACGAGAGGTTCTCTCGTATTGCGTAAGCTAGCTTACGCTACGGGAAAGATTCATCTTTTCTGAGATATTGAAGCCAAAAAATTATCCTTAATTTTTGTATCCATTGTCAACGCAGTGCGGCAGCTGCAGACCTTGAGCGGGCTAGCTAGCGAGCTCATAGGTTGCACTGTGGCAACTGCTGCAGCCTATAGACGAGCTTGGGCGAACTCGCATCCAATGAGAGGCGTCCGCGCGCTCACTGCATCAAAGCCCGCCAAAATGGGTGTGACTAGAGTGCATATAAGCATAGTTCGTAGGCTGGAACCCTGATTTTCATCTCTTCAGCGAAGCTCTTCGCATCGCTGACCTGGAAGCCGCGTCGCCGTTCGAGGGGCATCAAGCAAGCTTGGACAGCGCTAGAAGAAGCCGGACGTCTCAGCCACCTTCAGCCATCCTGCGAGCTACGCCATCCGACGACGTATCCTTTTATTCAGCAAGCTAGATCTCACGAACTATTCACGAAAGAGTACGAGCGTCTTTTTCAAGATGCCTCGCTCCACTTGCGCCTCATGTCGCGCCCTTCTCAGCACAGGAGACCGCCACATCATCTGCGCTCTCTGCCTGGGACTGGGGCACGCAGAGCTCGCCCTCACTGAGGGCGGATGCGATTTCTGCGAGGAGCTACCGATGTCGACCCTGCGGGCTCGACTCGAAGCACTCAAAGCAGAAACCGCCGCGCCGCCTTACCTTCAGCCGCGCAGGAAGAAGCGGCGCTCACAAAGGCTGCCGGAAACTGTGGTTGAAGCGACTGCCTCGCCGGGAGCCTCTCCCTCGAGCATCGCTTTCACCCTCCCCGCCCCCCCGGGACGCGCAGTTGCCTCTGAGCGGCCGCACTGCTGCCATCTCGGATGACGAGGCGGAGGATAAGGGCCGCTGTTCCATCATGGCTTCGGACAGCGAGGAGTGGTCAGGCTCCCAAGCCTCCTCCTTGGCCCAGGAATCCAGCAGGACCCGCGCCGGAGTCGAAGGGGGAGTTAACACGCCTCCTCACACAGGCCGTCGACCGCCTCGGGCTCGAGTGGTCACCGCCCCCTGAGCAGGCACCCAACAGACTCGACGGCTGCTTTCTTCAAAGCCATCGCCACTCTACACCCGCGGCCCGGGCCGCTCCCTTCCTGCCAGAATTACATACGGAGCTTGCAAAGTCGTGGAACGCTCCTTTTTCAGCCAGGACCCGTTCCCACGTCTCCACCTCTCTCGCGTTGGTGGACGGCACCACTGAGAGAGGCTACTCCTCCATCCCCCCGGTCGAGGACTCGGTAGCAGCACACCTTTGTCCGCCCTCCGCGAGATGGCGTTCCAAGCCTGTGCTCCCGTCTAAGGCCTGCAGAGCGACTTCCGCCTATGTTGGCGCGCCTATTACGCCGCCGGCCAAGCCGCATCTGCTCTGCACTCAATGGCCGTTTTACAGATCCTACAAGCAGACCTTCTTCGGGAGTGGGATGAGAAAGGCAGGCACCCAGAGGCTGTTACAGATCTACGAAGCGCGACAGACCTCACCCTTCGCGCTACCAAAGCTGCAGCCCAAGCTCTAGGGAAGTGCATGGCCTCGCTGACTGTGACCGAGAGACACTTATGGCTAAGACTAGCCGACATGGGAGAAGCAGAGCGCTCCACGTTCCTCAACGCACCGCTCTCTCCGACCGGTCTCTTCGGCTCCGCGGTGAGTGGCATTGTTGACCGCTTCTCAGAAGTCCAGAAAGCCACCCAAGCCATGAACCTCTTCCTGCCACGTCGCGCTAGCTCCTCTGCAGGCCGCTCACGTGATCAGCCTCCTGCACGAGCCTCTTCACAGCGCCCAGTTCAACAAACTCAGACTTCTCAGCGTCGACAGGGCGGCCGCCCTCGATCGCGCTCAGACAGCCGCCGCAGACCGCCGCCCCCCCGCGGGCTTCGATTTAAGGTAACGCTGAAACCAGAGCAACCGAAGTCTTCCTAACTTTGTTGAACAAACAACGGCTCAGTCCTGCCATGGCCGGACCACCGTCAAAGCTTTGCCCCCTGTCAGTCCCCTTCTCTCAGGCTACTACAGTGGTGAATTTAGCAGCCAACAAGCCGGTGACACTGCCCGCTTGCCTGCACTCAAACGCCGTTTTCACGGCGACCCAAATAAATCTTGTAAAGAGCAAACATGTCTTATGTGTAGAAAAAGTGCCCACAACCCAGTGTTCGCCCCTACACACAAGCATAACACATCCCGTGCCCCTATCAGAGCACGCTCTCGGTTACGGTTACGAACCGAGAGCGATGAAGGCGCCCACAATGCGTGCGGCATTGTGCGCCCAGTCAATGAAGGCGCCCACAAATGCGTGCGCGCGCCCATTCTCTGCCCGCTCTGTCACACGACCAGCCCTATGTGTAGAAAATGTGCCCACAATCCAGTGTTCACTTCTGCACACAAGCACTGCATGTCTCGTGTCCCCACCAGAGCACGCTCACATAAAGCGGTTACGAACCGCTCGAGCGTCAGAGTCAATGAAGGCGCCCACAAATGCGTGCGTGCGCCCATTCTCTGCCCGCTCTGTTACACGGCCAGCAAACATTCCTCTGTGTGTAAGTCCCGTGCCCATGACTATGCTTGCGCATCACATAACAGATGTGACTCTTTCCCCATTCATTCCAATCGGGAAGTCACTCACAAAACAGCCTGTTCATGCTGTCTGCGAGCAATCATGCATGAACACACTAAACGCGCTCACACATTTTGTTCAGCGCTCTGTGTGCGGCAATCGGAGCGAATTGGCCATTCACCCTCTAGCGTTACGCTTCAAAGCGTGTGAAGCTATTCCAGGGATATCCGAGTGGGTGTTAAGCACAATACAACAGGGCTATTTGCTACAGTTCGATCGCCGCTCTCCTCGCTTCAGAGCGCAGCTCGAAACCACTGTGAACACGGAAGCAGCGTGCATGCTTCGTTCAGAAATAGCAAGCCTTCTGTGCAAAAGGGCCATAGGAAAAGTGCCACCCTCTCTGAGCGTGTCGGGGCTTTACAGCCATTATTTTCTTGTTCCCAAGAAAGACGGCGGCCTCAGACCCATATTAGATCTCAGGGTTTTGAACAAGGTGCTTGCAAAAAGACCGTTCAAAATGCTTACAATCAGGAAACTCCTCGCGCATGATGCGCCAGGGGACTGGTTTATTTCTCTCGATCTGAAAGATGCATACTTTCAGATTCAGATAAATCCCGTCGCAGGCCATTCTTGAGATTAGCGCCGGCGGCCAGGTTTATCAATACACCGTCCTTCCGTTCGGCCTGTCCTTATCACCCGTACTTTCACGAAGTGCATGGATGCGGCGCTCGCACCCCTGCGGAGTCAGGGTTTCGCGAATTCTGAACTATTTGGACGACTGGCTGATTATGGCTCAGTCACATATGGAGCTTCTGTCTCACAGAGCAGTTCTCCTCAGCCATCTGAACAGTTTGGGTCTTGCAGTCAATTGGACCAAGAGCTCACTACAGCCCAGTCAGACCATTTCCTTCCTGGGAATAGAACTAGACTCCGTGGCAATGACGGCTCGCTTATCTACACAGCCACGCGCCGTGTTCAGCGACTAGCCGCATCTTTTCAGATGAACAGCCTCACGCCTCTGAAGAAATTCCAGAGAGTGCTAGGTTACATGGCCTCAGTCGCAGCAGTACTTCAGCTGGGTTTACTGCACATCGCCCGCTTCAGCATTGGCTAAACACCCGGCGTCTCGCCGGGCTTGGGCCACAGGCCGCCAGCCCATCAAGGTGACTCAGACCTGTATATCAGCTCTGCAGCCCTGGACAGTGGCCGAATGGTATCAGCGGGGAGTGACAATGGGAGCTGTATCTCGCCGAAAAGTCATCTCGACAGACGGCGTCCAACACGGGTTGGAGCGCGGTCTCGCGAGGGCTCTCCGGTTTTCGGCCTATGGTCAGTTCAGGAAAAGCTCCTTCACATAAATTGTCTGGAAATGATAGCGGTCGAGTACGGCGCATGCGCTTCTCCCGGTCATTCAGGATCACCACGTCCTGGTCCGTTCGGACAACAGATCTGTGGTATCCTACCTAAACCATCAGGGCGGTGTCAGATCCAGGAACCTCTTCCATCTGACCAAACGCATACTGAGTTGGTCCCAGTGCCACCTGCGCTCACTGAGGGCGACGCGCGTGCCAGGCCACCTGAACGACGGCCCGGACAGACTGTCCAGAGACAATATTCCCCAGGGGAATGGTCCCTGCACGCTCAAACAGTCCAGACGTTATGGCACCTATTCGGCAGAGCAGAGATAGACCTCTTTGCGTCCAAAGAGAACTCTCACTGCCCAATATTTTTCTCGAGCGAGGACGCGCTGGCCCAGGACTGGCCCAGGCGCCCGCTTACGCCTTCCCTCCCGTCTCGCTATTGCCACAGGTAATGCAGAGGATCAGGGAAACGCGTCACTCGATGCTCCTCATAGCCCCGCGTTGGGAGAATCAGACATGGTTCCCGGAGCTTACGCAGCTGTCACTGACAGCGCCGTGGCCCATCCCAGTGAGAGCAGATCTCCTCTCTCAAGCTCGCGGCACAATCTGGCATCCCCACCCAGAGCGCTGGGCGCTGCATGTGTGGGTGATCAACGACTACCCGTCGCTCTGCCAGAAGGAGTAATAAACACCATCATACACGCTAGAGCCCCTTCCACAAGAAGACTCAAAATGGTCTGTGTTCTCAAAATGGTGCACCGACAGAGACCTGGACCCGCGGACATGTGGGGTGTCGTCGCTGCTCGTATTTCTACAAGAGCTGCTGGATAAGGGCAGATCCCCATCCACGCTCAAAGTGTATGTGGCGGCCGTTGCGGCGTTCGCTGAACCCCTGCACGGCCAGTCATGGGGTAAAAGCGAGCTGGTCATCCGGCTTCCTCAGGGGAGCTAGAAGGATGAACCCCGCGCCCCCATCGGTTCCTATCTGGGATCTTTCTATAGTTCTCGAAACTATGAAAGCCCCCTTTCGAACCACTTCAATCCGTGGATTTGAAATACCTTTCACTCAAAACCGTTTTTCTGACTGCCCTGTCATCAGTCAAGCGTGTGGGAGACCTTCACGCGCTGTCTGTCAGCGCTGCGTGTCTTGAGTTTGGACCAAGTGACTCCAAGGTCATTTTAAAGCGTGAACACGGCTATGTTCCCAAGGTGATCGGTACTCCTTTCAGAGCACAGGTCATTTCCCTATCGGCGCTGCCAGCATCCGATAGCGACAGCGACGCCAATCTCCTTTGCCCGGTCAGAGCACTGAGATTGTATACTGTGCGCTCCGCCGCTTTCAGGCGCTCTGAGCAGCTTTTCGTTTCGATTCGGGCGCACCAAAGGTCTCGCCGCCTCGAAACAGACACTATCTAGATGGATAGTGGGCGCTATTGCTGCTGCATACGGCGTCAAAAGACCTGCCATGCCCGTTGGGCATTAGGGCTCACTCCACTAGAGGCATGGCATCCTCGTGGGCATGGTCCAGCGGGATTTCCATTCATGACATATGTGTGGCAGCGGGATGGACTTCCCCTCCACCTTTGTCAGATTTTACAATATGGAAGTGCCCGCTCTGCAGGCAAAACTACTAGCGGTTTAATACGCTACAGCTCCCCTGGTGAGCTGCACTGATGGGACACATTCCACACAGACCGGCACGCCGCTCTGTCGTTCCCTTCCCACTATGTGCTTATGTATTACACAATCAATGACCCGCATTCTTGCCGGCCAAATATTATTTCCCCACTCATAAGGGCTCCCGGGTCCCCCTTAATTCCCTGGGGCTCATACAGTGGATGCTTGGCGCGACGGCGTTGACAATGGGTTCCGTAGGCGTAAGATAGCTTACGCAATACGAGAGAACCTCTCGTGAAGAGAACGTATCGGTTACCTAACGTAACCTCGGTTCTCTCTAGATGAGGGAGCGAGTATTGCGTAGCCGGCCGTGCTTCGCGCCACGGCGACTTTTCGCTTCAGTCAATGAAAACCAGGGTTCCAGCCTACGAACTACGCTTATATGCACTCTAGTCACGCCCATTTTGGCGGGCTTTGATGCAGTGAGCGCTGGACGCCTCTCATTGGATGTGAGTTCGCCCAAGCTCATCTATAGGCTGCAGCAGTTGCCACAGAGCAACCTATGAGCTCGCTAGCTAGCCCGCTCAAGGTCTGCAGCTGCCGCACTGCGTTGACAATGGATACAAAAATTAAGGATAATTTTTTGGCTTCAATATCTCAGAAAAGATGAATCTTTCCCGTAGCGTAAGCTAGCTTACGCAATACTCGTTCCCTCATCTAGAGAGAACCGAGGTTACGTTAGGTAACCGATACGTATTTAAATAATATTTCAAGTCTTTACAAAAATGTGCAAATAGGGGCTTTATAGACATACATTTACACATATGTATTAAAAACTTTGCAAGAAAAATAAACAGATTAATCAGAAAATATTAACTTAAGTTATCAAATCTGTGAAAACCAAATAAAATGTCTTTAAGAAAAAGTAGTTAAAATAGAGGTACGTACAAACTTTTCATCTACAGCATTACAGAAGGAGCAAAGTGGATCTATTTCAGGGAGCATGTTTCTTAAATAAAGATTGACAGGTTAAAACCGTGTAACAGTTTAAAGGACATCTCCTTAACCTCGTTGGTAATTAAATATGTATGAGGTAAAGACCATACGACCTGCGTCAGACATGCTTGTGTCGCGACTCGGGTGTGTTGCGTCATAAAAATAAAATGTTTAGGTCACTGTGGCAAGTTAAAAATAGTTTAATACTCAATCTTTAAACACATCTTAAGATCCCTTAAAGATCGCATGAGTGCAATAAATTGTTTTCTTCACTGTACAAACTGTGTGTTGCTCACACAGCTGAAATTTCAATTACTGCCCTCTGGAGTAAACAGGTGGTACTACAAGCTTGGATTTCTCAGAAAGTGCGTTAATGTTTTTAACTCGTTACTTTTTGTCAAATTAATCGCACATTATTAACACGTTAAATCGACAGCCCTAATATATATATATATATATATATATATATATATATATATATACATATATGTGTGTGTGTGTGCTGCTTACACTAACCACAATTTGGTCTTTCAACTGTTTTTTGTTTTGTTTTTTCGAAATATATTCACATTTAATTTTACTTTCACAGAAATCCCATCTCTCCTTCTGGCTACAGAGCACTTAGGGAGGTTAGAATTGTTTACATAATATAAAGCACAGTTAATGACAATGTTCCACATTTCCTTGCCTTTTAAAACTTAAGACCTTTAGAGTTTTTTGGTTGCTCAGTAGTAATAGTTCTACCAACTTGCACTGGGCCCCGCACCATGCTTGTGACGTCCCTGATTGTTCTTGTACACTGCATCTGAACAAGGAATAGTCTGTTTTGTAAATGCTTTTCTGATGTACAGTATTAAGTGAATTGTTTATAATACAGGTGCTGGTCATATAATTAGAATATCATCAAAAAGTTGATTTATTTCAGTAATTCCATTCAAAAAGTGAAACTTTTGTTTGTATGACTTCTTTTCTTCAGCATAACAGCAACATATTTTCTGATGGAGATATAGTGAGTATATGCATATACAGTGCATCTGGAAAGTATTCACAGCTCTTCACTTTTTCCACATTTTGTTATGTTACAGCCATTTTCAAAAATGGATTAAATTAATTATTTTCCTCAATATTCTACAAACAATACCCCATAATGACAACGTGAAAGAAGTCTGTATGAAATCTGCAAATTTACTAAAAATAAAAAACGACAAAATCACATGTACATAAGTATTCACAGCCTTTGCTCAATACTTTGTTGAAGCACCTTTGGCACAATTACAGCCTCAAGTCTTTTTGAGTATGATGCTACTAGCTTGGCACACCTATTTTTGGGCAGTTTCTCCCATTTTTCTTTGCAGGACCTCTCAAGCTCCATCAGGTTGGATGGGGAGCATCAGTGCACAGCCATTTTCAGATCTCTCCAGAGATGTTCAATCGGGTTCAAGTCTGGGCTCTGGCTGGGCCACTCAAAGACATTCACGGAGTTGTCCCATAGCCACTCCTTTGTTATCTTGGCTATTTGCTTAGCATTGTTGTCCTGTTGGAAGATAAACCTTTGCCCCAGTCTGAGGTCCAGAGCACTCTGGAGCAGGTTTTCATCAAGGATGTCTCTGTACATTGCGGCATTCATCTTTCCCTCGATCCGGACTTGTCTCCCAGTTCCTGCAACTGAAAAACATCCCCACAGCATGATGCTGCCACCACCATGCCTCACTGTAGGGATGGTATTGGCCAGGTGATGAGCGGTGCCTGGTTTCCTCCAGACATGACCCTTGCATTCAGGCCAAAGAGTTCAATCTTTGTTTCATCAGACCAGAGAATTTTGTTTCTCATGGTCTGAGAGTCCTTCAGTTGCCTTTTGGCAAACTCCAGGAGTGGCTTCCGTCTGGCCACTCTACCATACAGGCCTGATTGGTGGAGTGCTGCAGAGATGGTTGTTCTTCTGGAAGGTTCTCCTCTCTCAACAGAGAAACGCTAGAGCTCTGTCAGAGTGACCATCGGGTTCTTGGTCACCTTCCTGAGTAAGGCCCTTCTCCCCTGAACACTCAGTTTGGAAGGGCAGCCATCTCTAGAAAGAGTCCTAGTGGTTCCAAACTTCTTCCATTTACGGATAATGGAGGCCACTGTGCTCATTGGGACCTTCAATGCTGCAGAAATGTTTCTGTACCCTTCCCCAGATCTGTGCCTTTATACAATCCTGTCTCAGAGGTCCACAGACAATTCCTTGTACTTCATGGCTTGGTTTGTGCTCCGACATGCACTGTTAACTGTGGGACCTTATATAGACAGGTGTGTGCCTTTCCAAACCATGTCCAATCAACTGAATTTACCACAGGTGGACTCCAATCAAGTTGTAGAAACATCTCAAGGATGATCAGTGGAAATAGGATGCACCTGAGCTCAATTTTGAGTGTCATGGCAAAGGCTGTGAATACTTATGTGCATGTAATTTTTTCGTTTTTTATTTTTACCAAAATCATGAAGACATTTGCTTCAGAACACATTTATTAAACTACTGGAGTCTTATGGTTACATTTAAGCCTTTTCTGTCTTTTTCAGAACATGAGAAACTCCTATTCACTTGCATTTTATGGGTGTATTCACATCATACATCCATCAAAATATAAGTCACATGACTTACAAGCAGTAATGTTTAGATAGTTGGGCAAAGTTCTGATATTCTGATACTTCTACAAAGATTTTATGATGCCCAGTGTTATGTGTATTGTTTTTAATCTACCAATATTCTGCTTCACAGGTGCCAAAGGCTCCATCCAAGGCTTCTCTGTCTGGTTCTGCCAAAGTAAGTATTTTGTTTTCACCTTGCAAAAATACATGGTGCAGTTACATTAGTGTCATTGCTTTGTTAATTCTTAAAAAAGTGTGTAAATGTTTGTAGGTAAGCTCTTCCTGTCTGTAAACTGTCTGTCTGTAATACAATTTTTACTTTTATTAGTGTTGCAGTGATGCTAATTATGTAAGTACGTTTTGCTGAGGATTTAGGTCTGTACATGCAGATTTGTTATGCATTTCTGTGATGGGTGAAATGGCTGAATAAAAACTTAAATGAGTTTTAAATAATTTATTTGAAAATAATGTATACTGTAAATCTCTTTTTATGTGATCACAACCACAGGTTGAGTTCGCACATGGCACAGGTATAACAATTCTAAAGCATCAATGGACTTCTGCCCTGCAGACCCAAACAGCCACTTCACTGGTACATGATCTTTTAATGGCCTCCTTCCCACTGGAGATTCTGATCCACAGCAATTTGAAAGGTAAACTGTTTCGAAGGCCAGGTCATATTCTTAGATATTAATCTGAGTAGTTTAAATAAGGCTAATTCTACCTCTCCTTCATTATTTTCTTTACTGTCCAAAACATACCCATAAAAATATCTTTCAAATCCAGCATACCTATAGTTATTTTTCTTCAGTTCCACTGTTAAGGTGAACAAAAATATTTGGAAATTTAAAACTAGTTTGAAGACAATGGTGCATGCCCTCTGTACCCTATTCAAATGTTCATGTATCGTGTATTGTCTTTTGTAGGAGGAATGAGTCAAACTGACTGTGGTGCAGAGAGAAGGAATGCCCTTGACAAGGACACCATGGCAGCAATGTATGGTAAGTCAAGAGTTGCTGTGCGTCCGAAATCACATACTGTTTGAGTAGGTACTACATTTGTATTTGAATTTACTTCACAACCATTAAAAATGTATGTTCTATATGAATTAAATTTTGACTTTTTTTTTTTTTTTTTTTAAATACTATGAATTCGGACATACTACCATGTTGGCATACTGTTTTTCGAATACTGTATAGTAGATAAGTATTTGATTTTGGATACAGAGTTGGTGAAAGGAAAATTTACTAGAAAAATTCAGTTAACTGATTAGTTCAACCAAAAAATGAAAACAATTTCATAATTTACTCACTCTTATGTTGTTCCAAACCTGTAAGACTTTAGTTCATCTTCAAAAACACAAATTAAATGTTTTTATTTTTTATGAATGAACTTTTTGAAGCGTTAAATTGGTAGTTAAATTGGCGTGGACTGTCAATGGAGGGACAGAAATCTCTCAAATTTCATTAAAATATCTTAATTTGTGTTTCGAAGATGAACGAAAGTTTTATGGGTTTGGAACAACACGAGGAACAGTAATTAATGACAGAATTTTCATTTTTGGGTGAACCATCCCTTTAAAATATAGTTGTTATTTTTGTCTCTTACAGTGGCAGTGAAGAAGTTTCCCAATGTGTCCAGAGAAGCTTTGGGGTTTGCAGTGAATTCTAAGATGGGGGAACTGAGATGGCTTGAAAAAAAAAAAAAGTTACTTTAAATTTCTAACTTTCTAAAAAATTATGTTCATTGCTTGATTTTATTCAAAACATGAATACATGTTCACGTTTTAGACATAATATAAAGATTTTCGTCAAATGTTACGTGTGTATTTTCTTGTATTGAAATATATGGAGGGCAAAATATGCTTTTAAAATATATTTTCAAAAATGTATTTATGTAAATGTTTTTAGACAAATATTTTAGCAAATATATTTAGAAAAAGCCTCTACAATAGTTTTGGGCAAATGAGGACAGAAATTAGATTGGTACAGCAAGTCCGCCCATAGAATATTAATTAAGATTAAAATGACCAACTGGTTACCAACACACAACTATTGATTCACAACGTTGCTACGGCAAACAAGCATCGTCACAAAGTTACGTTGTGGCAACGAATCCAGGAATTTCACTTTTCCGGTTGTCACGACGTAACCACTTACGTTGCCACGACGAAAGATTTGTAATGTTATTACGTTGCCGTTACGTAATGGTCACGTAATTTGGCTAGCTGGGAAGTCTGGATTAAAGCAGTAACCTGTACACACAAATCACTCACTGAGACTCAGTGCATTTCCGCGAAACAGCAAAGCAAGAGGATTAGAGTTATTTACAATGAAGACTTTTAGTGATTGTACTATTTATCAACTCATATGTAACTTAATCCTGCAGACCAAAATTAACATTTAATTTTGTAATTCAGCCAACTTAATTAGTAGTCTAACGTTTAATTTAACAATTATTTACACGACAAAAGTGCATGTAAAAATAAAACATTACGATTCATAGCAGCCTCTATCTGCAGTCAGACACTGACACCATGCGGGATGAGCAGCAGATTGAATTATCATTGACATAACAGTCAGTCAGTCTGTGCATGATTATAAAACGTACAAGTTGTCTGCCCATTTCCCTTTAATACACTGAAATAACCTGAAGCTCATATTATATTAAACAAGTCCCTTGAAATCTGGTATGGTATGACCAGGTGGACTATACAACGCTATGCCAAAACATTTAAATGGAAGACTCTTGCATTTTTGTTGAATGCGGTAATTGAACGCATAATGAGTTGAGATGGAGACTGATGTAATATCAGGACAGTGATAACAGGTGACTCCTCCTCCGAGCGGCGCTTTACGTACAGACGTAAACACGTGCTGATCCTTCACACAGGTCTCTGTTGGTCTTCACTTTGCTCCATCCCTCTCCTCCCTCACCATTCAGCAACAGCACCAGAGATGGCGGAACACATCACAGCGGCGCTCTCTCCAGCCGTGAGCCCGAGCTCCGAGCCGCCGTCCGGTGCGCTCACTCCCACAGAAGGCGGAACGCAGCGGCTCCTGTTTACGCATGACCTGGTCTCCGGAAAACACGGCGGAGCGATGCGCTTCGGGCTTGTACGAATGATTCACGGCGAGGAGGATTTTGAGGATTCAGACTCGGAAATTGGCGGAGGGAGAGGAGGAGGAGGTGGTGGTTGTGGTGGTGGCGGCGGCGGCGGCGATGGTGGAGGCGCTCGCAGCAACTCAGACAACGAGAGTGGGGCGGCGGACACACGGTCATGGCCTCTCGGAAGAGGGTTCGTGCGAGTTCAGTGGTATCCCGAAGGGACGAAGCAGGATGTTCGGGAAACGAAGGTATTGAATGCTCGTGATCTTATTGTTCTTTCCTTATCACAGCTAAACCATGATCGACGCTGAATAGTCCACTTTCATTCTGTTGGTCTTCATATGTAGTCATTTAAACCAGGCCGATATATGTTTATTAAATTTGACTTTTCATCGATTGTCATAACATGACTAAGATGAAATGATAATATGGTTTATATTGCCCAAAAACGATGTCTTGGTTTCGCCGCTCACTCGGTTTTATGACAAGCTATAAACCTCGTATAGGCTAATATCTTTCGAAAGGTCGCAGTTACAACACGTATAAAAATCAGTGGAGTAAAATGGGAGCTGATAGGCAGTGGACAGATGTCTCAAGCTCTTGAATGTCACGTGCCATTGATTATCTCAAACGTATATTATTTAGTGAACCGTGGACAGCATTTCCAAGCGCTTGCCAATAAAAATGTGTATCCAGTTGAACGAATAGAAAACGATGTCAATGCACGGTAAGCCTGGATATATAGTCCTTTCTCTGATGCTTCTGGACTTCTATGTGCTAATTTGTAGGATGCTTAGAGATGTGCTCTTTTGTTTCAATGTCCTGTTAAAGCATCTGACTAGAACTCGCCATTCTATTCTCCAGTTCTCAACTGTATTTTCAGAACTGTGAATGAGAATCAAACACTTCAGCTGTTGTTCCTAACAAAGACATACAGTCCGATATATCACCACCCCACCCATCAATGCATGGGTAAGGCCTGGCATTAGCACAAGAGTCAAATATGTTAGATTATTATTAATTAGATTATTATCTAGTGTCACTGCAGAACCCACTCACAATTATCCACACAATTTGCTAACAGAAAATAGTATAGACAAATAGGCTTTAGACATTATGATGCTTAACCTTTTCCACAAAATTAGTCTCATACAACGTGCAGATGCCTTATCAGCTCATCGATGTGTTAGTTTAAAAGAGTGGTGGATATGTAAAAAATTTATAATAAAACAAATATATATATATTCTCCCACCCAGTCATTAATGAAACTATGCACAAAATGACTGTCATACAGAAAGGCCATGAGGGCAATGTCTACGTTTTGCTGTCTTGTACCATAAGGGGTCATTCGGGTTCTCCGTGAGTCATACTCCTTAATAATGTTATCTATACTTAACCACTATTTATGCATTGTCTTGACCACTTGTGATAATTTCAAGATGGCTGAGATGGTCTGAAATGTATATTTCTCAGAGATGCCCTACAATTTTAGATGTGGTGTCTGAGCAAAGTTTAAGTAATTCAAGCTGTCAGTAGCTGGGTTTCTATCCACATATTTCTATGTGCATTTTGGGATATCGCCTAATAACTGCTGGACTGAAACTCCAAGATGCAAATAAAATCTTATATGCTTGCTTGAGGTAGATAAATCTTTTATTCAGTGAAAAGAAATGCACAAACTATGATGGAAACGCATTCACTGAATAAACTCTTATTGAATTTATTAGGAATACAAGGGGTGCTTCGCATTTCTGAAATTGTGCATCCTCGTTTCCTTTCCTTGCTTCCTCTCCTGAAGTTGCAGCATCCTCCACCATATTCTCCCGTCGACGTTCGTGGGATGGTGCGCATGAAAACATGATCGGAGGGATATGCTGATGTTAACTCAGAGAAGGTGCGCAACGTTTAAATCTGTCCATTTGATCAATTTCCGGGTCACTGGCTTGAGGACGGAGGAGCGAGGAAATGAGGACGCACAATTCATGAAATAAGAAGCACCCAAGATGCGCATCAAAAAGTAATGTAACTATATAATTGGTTCATAACTGGACTAACCAGCAGACCAATCATTACTTCTGAAATAGTTGCTCTTGTAAAATAATCCATATCATTCAAAGTCTGCAAAGAGTTTTCAGATCAAATAATTCAAAAACAAACTTGAAATGTGCCGAAGGGCTTGTTTATGGACACTTTTAAAAAATATATTATAAATCCGCATGGCAAAGACAGATGGAAGAAGGAACGCACACGCATAGTGCGTAGTTCTAAACCACAATTATTTTATTAATAAAAGATTCACAGTTGCTACATTTTATCCGGAAGTGACAGTTTTGTTCTTCTGAACTCATGGGATGGAAACACTGCTTTATTCGCACATTATTATTTTTGTGATATTATGGTATCACGTAAATTAATTTCACAACTTTGATGGAAACATAGCTAGTGAACTGCTGCATGTGATATGCTGGGAACAAGTGCCCGTAGTTGACCAAAAAAAAATGAAAAGAAACTTCTGTCATCATTTATTCACCCTTGTCATTCCAAAATGTCTGACACAAAAGGTGAAATAGTGAAGAATATTCTGGATTCTATTTTCAATATAATACATTTAAATGGGGATTGGTGCTATAAAGGCCCAAAATTACCAAAAAAGCACCATCAAATTATCATAAAAGTGGACTTATAAATAAGTTTGATCCCCAAAACATGTATTTGTTTATTTAATAGGGACAATGCACGTTAATGAACATCAGTATAAGTACAAGTTGTAAACATGCTGGATTTTAGCAACATTGCTAATTTTATGAAGTTTATTTACTTTGCTGGCAGCCCTGTTTGTCCAAATGTGGTCATCAACACACACATACCGCTTTCTATTGGAAAGATATGATTTCATCCAAAGAATAGCTTCTGAAAAATGTAAGTGTTTATTTAGATAAAATAACCTAGTGGTCGGCGGTATCAAATGCCTTTAAGTCTAAAAAGACAGCACAAACACAGGCACTCTTATCCAATAAACATTTGACATTTTCTACTAAGACACAGTTTGCTTATTCTGTAGAAATGATTCTTAAGTTTGATGGACATGTTCGATTGTACATTCTTACAGTCAAAAGTTGATTGAGGTTGCGGAGTCAGACACTCACCAATGGATGTTTCTGCCGTTTCAGAACCAATGACATTTTCTGTCATTAACTTCAAACTTGATGTGATGTGCGTAAATGTGCCATGTTTAATTTAAGAGCTAAAGAGGAGGGCAAGATTTTCAGTGATTAATGACTTAAATGTTGGATTCTTTATCACACAAAGCTATAGTTGGTTACAGAAGACTTTGAATTTGGTGCATGAATCATATAGTCTACTTTTATGATACTTTTTTGTCATCTCGGAGCATGACAGCACCTGTACCATGGACGCTGGGTTGGGGAGTAACGGAATACTTGTAACGGGATTACGTATTTAAAATACAAAATATAAGTAACCGTATTCCACTGCAGTTACAATTTAAATTACTGGTAATTAGAATACAGTTACATTTAAATAGTATTTTGATTACTGAAGAGATTACTTTGCATTTTATTGTCATTTGTTTCATTTAATATTTAGTCCTTTCAGATGGAAAACATTTATCCATATAAATGATGCGATCCAAAGTGCATTTGAACAGCGGTGAAACAATTTCATAGGACGTGTTCATACGAGCAGACAGATAAGTAAGCTTGGAGCAGAAGAAATATAAATAAACCGTTACCAGGTTTATTTTTTTTTTTATCAAGAAAATTAATGTTGGATCATAATTAATTTTTTTCTAGCAAGACCTTTGATATTAGGGCAAATATCGTATTCTTGATGATAATTTTTGCATTGCTTTCCTGTAAAAATATCTAAAAATCTTTAAAACAAGATTAATTAAAATGATATTTTTTTTTAGAAACAACACTGCATAAGATATTTAGGCTTTTCAGAGAATGTATATTTAATGTGTATTTTGTCTTATTGTACTGGCAGAGTTTTTAATAGTCAAAACAAGTGAAAAATCTACCAGTGCTGAAGAAGTAATCGAAAGTATTTAAAATGCGTTACTGACCTTGAGTAATCTAACGGAATATGTTACAAATTACATTTTACAGCATGTATTTTATAATCTTTAGAGGAATACATTTCAAAAGTAACCCTCCCAACCCCGCTTGTAAGGTAAGAAGTTTCTTTAAAAAAAAAAAAAAAATCATAGTCTTTGGAAGTTCAAAACTGTAAGGGGGTGTGTAAATGATGATAGAATGTTCATTTTTGGGTGAACTTTCCTGTAAGACTGATGTCTGTTATGCTAAAGATGACTGTTTGCCCTTAAAGATATTTTCCCAGTTCAGTACAAGTTAAGCTCAATTGACCGCATTAGTGGCATAATGTTTATTACCTCTTCCATGCTTCGCTATATAAAAGGAAAAATCAAGGTTGCAGTAAGGGACTTACAATGTAAGTTAATGTGGCCAATTTTTGGAGGGTTTAATGGCAGAAATGTTAAGCTACTAATTTTATAAAAGTACTTGCATGAATGCTTCTATTAAAACTCGTGTATTATTTGAGCTGCAAGTTTGTTTAAATTGTCATATAGGGATTTTGGGTTTGTTGACAACATCGTCATGGCATTGAATTTATATGCCTCTATACCTCTATACAGAAATGGTTAATAAGTGATTTTATCACACTAAAATCAAGGAAACACGCATACAGTTTTTGTCTTGTGGCTATACCTTTGAAACAGTGAATATTAATGCTTTCGGATTGGCCCCATTTGCTCCCATAGTAAGTGTCTCATTGTATCCCAGATTTTTGCTTTTTTTAAAGGAATATTGTGATAATCAATATTATGCCACAAATGCTGTTGAGCTTAACATGGATTGAACCTGGAATATTTTTTTTAATTGATTCAGCACCTCGTTCCTATCCGAGCACAGATTTCTTCTTAACATTGCACCCATTTTTAGGCTTTTCAAATGAAAACGGATTAGTGTGGATGTGGCCTTAGAATCCCAGCAGAATTGTGTATACTCTGAGAAGACCACGCCTAATATACCAAGTTCACTGTGCGCCGTCTATAAATTTGTCCAGCATCTGGTGTTGCTGTCCAGATTGACTCATTATTTGCTTGCATTAACAGATATCCAAGATTATTTACCCCGTAATGTTCAAATAAACCATTTTCTATTTAGATTATAGTAGAAGGACCTGTAGCAGCACCCTAATACTACCCAGAGACTCTCAGGATTAATTCATATGTGTCTTGCTCCAGGCCTCAGTTTCACTATGTGTTCTCTTTCATAATCTACGTTAAAAAAACATAATACAGTAAAATGTTAATATCTGAGCTTTCTTTGTTGTGAGGCTCTTTATATTTTAGCAGTTGGCTGCTTAAAGGGATAGTTCACCCCAAAAAAAAATTCTCTCATCATTTACTCACCCTCATGCTATACCAGATGTGTATGTCTTTCCTCTGCAACACAAATTTTGTTTTTTTGGACTGTCTCAGTTCAGTTGTCGGTCCATTCAATAGGTGGCCAGAAATTGTAATCTCCAAAAATCCCCAAAAGGTAGCATCAAAGTAATCCCTAAAATTCCAGTGGTTAAATCCATATCTCCAGAAGCAATATGATTGTTGTGGGTGATATAAATATAAATATTTAAATCCTTTTTTACTATAAATCTCCACTTTCACTTACATATTGTGGAGCTTTATTATAAAAAAGGACTTAAATATTGATGTTTTTCTCACCCATACCTATCATTGCATTATATGGACCCACAGAGCTGAGATATATTTTTTTTTTGTGTTGCTATCATGTTACAATAAGTAAGCAAGAATTTTGCAATTACAGACAGTGAATCTGAGACTTTTATTTGTTCTGTTTGTGTGTCTTATATTTGAGAGGTTTGTCACTCAATGCAGAGAAATAAGTAATAAAAAAGATACCAACGCACTATAGGCTATTGAAGGACTGTTCAGTTCTGCTGTCGGTACTGGAGAAATTAAGAAAATAAATGTATTATTGCTATAAAGAGTAGGGTTGGGCGATGTCCCCTAAATTGGCAGTTGACGATGTTGACAGTAAAACATCGCGCTGGGGGGGGGGGGGTTTATATAATTTCATATAATTTTCAAAAATTATATGAAAAATTATAATTTCGTTATTTTACTAACCCAACTAATGACTCGTCGGCGCTTTATCAGTAGGTTGCACGACACGTGAAGCATTTATTTTTTTTTGCTTTCACTTAAGAAGAGTTGTGCACTTTTTATTTTAATATATCTCTTTACATAAATACTATTTTCCTCTTAAAAACTATAATTTCGTTATTTTACTATCCCAACTGACTCATCCGCGCTTTCCAATAGGTTGCACGTAAGGGGGAAAAATATTTCTTCCACTTAAGATGAGTTGTGCACTTTTAAGCACTTTTTATTTTAATATATCTCTTTACATAGATATTTTTTTTCTACTGAAAAACTATAATTTCGTTATTTTACTAGCCCAACTAATTAGTACTCATCCGGGCTTTTTTAATATATTGCGCCTAAGAAAAAAAAGTCGTCTTTGGGCAGCCTTCTTGTGAAGAGAGCAGCCACAGCCACGCTCACTGATGAGCAAAAGGTCGAGGCAGAAATGACCATGTACCTGCAGGAAATGGCCACTGATGGGAAAGAGGACGACAAAATGTTTCCGTTCATTGCAGGATTAGCACGGAAATATCTGTGCATATGTGCTACCAGTACTACGTCAGAGCGGGTCTTCAGCACAGCGGGTAGTGTAGTTACTCCAATCCGCAGCTTATTAAAACCAGATAAAGTGAATATGTTGGTATTTCTGGCCAGAAACATCGAAATTTAAACATGGTCTATGGTGAAAGATATTAGACTTTACGCATTTTTCGCCCCTCCGTTGCGGAGCTATTCGATTTTGCATATTATTTTTTAAACGTTCATTTGTGTAGTTCATATGACCACTTTACAATATTTCAATAACATAATTTATTTTGTATCCTGTGCTGAAGTTAATTGTGCTGCTAATTATAAGTGAAATGTTAATGCCGAGTTTCGGTCTGAGTGTTGTTCCCGTTTCATTTGTTGTTCTTCTATGTTTTAATAAATGTGTGTTATTCATATTCACGTTGTTTCTTTCATTTGATTTGACATTATGGATTTATGGCCAAGGAAATTTTTCTTTAAAAGTATTAACCAGACAAAAGTTATTTGATGTTCGCTGGTCTGGGTTTATCTTAAACTGCCGCTTCAGTGTATACAAGAGCTATGTGACAATGAGCAAGATTTTCTGAGACACTACAACTACTAATAATTCATTAATAAAGGCTATTTTCTTGTAGCCTACAACATAAAATATTTTAATCTAAATGTACAGTGTAAGACATGTTAAAAAAAAGACAAGAAGCTAACAATGTCAAGATCAATATTTGTGTAGCCTGCCTGACACGGTATTTTAACACGTCACGTCTCTGGCATATACTACAGTATTTAAAATAGCATATATGCATTAGTTATATTCTCAATTTAATTTACAGAGCAATCCCTGCAAAGTTTTTAGGTTAACTATAGAAGAGACTAGGATTAGTGAGTCACACTAGCAAGACTCGCAAAAGGGGGCGTGGCATGGCATCACGATGGTGGCTCTACATCGTGATGTTGGTCAGCCATCACGATGGACGATGATATCGTCCATCGGCACAACCCTAATAAAGAGAAAGTTATTTTATCTTGCCAGCCATTTCTATGTATAATAATATGAAACCATTTGTCTGTGATGCAATAGAGAGAGAGAGATATCTCTCTCTCACACACGCTGTGCCACAGTGAGCACAACACGAGCCCTGCTTAATGAGTGACAGAACCAAACATTCAAACGTAGCCTGGTTACACTTTAGATCTGTGATATTAGTCTGATTTTATTTTAGATTTCGCCTTCCAAAGATTATAAAAATAATATTTATACATAAGCCGCATTCTGTCTAGCACAACTTCCTTCATTTCACAGCGGTGCACTGACATTTCTCCCTAAAACTCAAACTTAACGCCAGAATCAGCACGATCGGTGATTGTTGTAAAATGCAGTCTAGCTACTGTTGCTAAATTGCGGGACACGTTTAATAATAAAAAGAGCGCAAGAGATACCGTTCCCAAGGCGGCGCACGCTCCAAAACGGACCGCAACGAGACAAGCAAAGTATAGGCTACTTTGGGTTTCATGTGCGTGTCTAAACGATCAACTATACACAAATATGTCAAAACGACCGGCTTGGAGATTCACTGAAACACAGTTTATGTCTTAAATGGACGTAGTTATGGAAATAGTTGGGAGAAAATATGGTGCATCAGGAGCCTATTAGATCTGCACTCAGTTTTAAAGGGGAAGCAGTCAAATAAGCATGCTGTCGATTGAGCCATTACTGCAAATCAAACAACAAAAGGCAAAGAGAAAATCACTTACAGCTCTTGAATGAATAACTTCTGCAATAATCTATCTATGATAAACTATGCAATGTTATTTTACAATTGATTACTTTATTAGATTTCTTTTTAGACCACACCTGAACAGTAATGTTAGTAGACCTTCCTGAAATTAAATCACTGTGCCTATATAACGTTTATCTTTGTGTAATATATATATATATATATATATATATATATATATATATATATATATATATATAACAAAAAGAACCGTTAAGAATACCGTTAAAGTACCGGATCGATAATCAGTATCGGTAAGATAGTAATACCATTAAAACCTTAACGATACCCATCCCTAGTTATGCCTGTGCTTCTCTTGGATGCTCTGAATATTGAATTACGTGTCTGGATTGCCCCTTAATTAAAGCTGCATTTGGATCTCAACCTTCGGGTCTCGGAGCAGTTCGTAACACCTGCTTTGTTTATTTAATATATTTGTTATACATTATTTATACAATATGATTTTACATTATACATTTTTTTATTTAAGTGTACAAGTGCAGATTGGTCAAGTGTTCAATAAATGTATTTGTTGAGAAATTTTATCTATCATAATTAATTATATGTGTTACATTTTATCTTTCAAATAAAAGGTTCAAGTAAGAGGTTAAAAACAAGCACATATCAGCCAAAATAAATCTGCAGCATTTATCGGCCATCGGCCGACCCGGATTTCAAAAGATTGGCATTGCATCAGCCTGAAAAAACCCATATCGGTCGACCTCTAATACTGATATATTTGTCCATTTATTGCCATAAATTGCCATTGTTGGTTTGTAAGAGATCAGTTGTAGTATAGATGAGATCAGGTAGCAAGGAACACCCTGCCAATGACCTGTGTGTGTGTATGCGTGGCATTTCTATAACAACTGCTAGAACATGGCGTTAACAATGGCAGTGTCATGGGTTTGATTCCCTTGGAATAAATGTTTTAATTTTGTAGATTATTTGCACTGTAAGTCGCTTTGGATCAGTGTCTACCAAGTATGGCTGCTCGATAATGGCAAAAATCATAATCACAATTATTTTGAAATCATGATTATTTAACACGATTACTCATTGACTTTGAACATTGTCTTTTTAACAATCCTTGAACTTGAAATGTAAACTGTGTGTAGGGTTGTAAAATAAAGGAAAGCCTCCATCACCACCATTAACAGCAGGGGTGCTCACACCTATATGTAATGAGATCTACTTTTTAATCATGTTATTGCAGCAAGATCTACCATGTGTAGGGCTGCAACTAATGTTTATTTTGATAATCGATTAATCTAAAGATTATTAGAACAATTATTCGACTATTCAGTTGATTATTACAATGATTAATCATTAGCTCTTTACCGATTATTCAGCTTGTGCCCAGAATTGAAAGGTTGTATTAAACGTGCTTACTAACAATAAAGAGGACAAAATCATCTTTTAAAAATACCTCTAAATAACATGCACTGAATTTCAAGGAATCTTTTTTTAAGTATAATTCAGTAAAAATTCACTGCAAAAAACCTATTGTAATGTAACCCATTATAGTGAAGAGTGGAGCTTGAGATTACCTTGAGGACAGGTAAAATATTAGATTGTTCTACAGTATATTGATATACTTGTTGAGCAATTGCTATGCAAATCAAATCCTGGTTTTCCAATTAGCATGCATTTAGTATGCTAACATTCACTGTACTAGCTTGATCTAGTTAGGAGTAGGGCTAGGTATCGAGTTCGATACATATTAGGCACCGACCAAATTGCCTCTAATCAATCGAGTATCGATAAATGTCTTGTCGTTTGGTACCAAATTTAGATACTTAAGGGGTTAATCTCGTCAACGTCAGTGATAAGCATGTAGCATGCTAGATGTGCCCAAATCTAAAAGTGCTGGTGATTGGATGACTTTAGGCATCAAGGGAAAACACTAGTATCAGAAAATGGTTTTGAGTTCCACGGCTGAGAATGAATGTTATCTGTAACATTGCTAACACTGTTATACATGACAGAGAAATACTAATTCGTAATAATTAGCCTTTAAAATATTATATTCACAAGTGCATGCACGAAGTGAGCTGCAGCGACACTGGGAAAAGTGGTAATGATTTTGAATGTGTCAGAAAAACCAGCAAGAAATGCACATTTGGGTTGAGTATACAGACGATGATCTCTGGATCAGTGATGCTCAGAGTGATCACCAATAGCTGATGCCTTTGACCATGTCATGACGATATTTGGCTCGTTTTCCCATTAATCTATTAAATTATTATTCGACTTAATAATAATATCGAATTAATATAACAAATAATTTGCCCGTAGATGCAAAGACACACGTTTGAAGAAACACTGTATAATATTATAAAGTACAGATGGCAGAAAAGCCATATATGGGCATATACGATGCGCTGATACAGAGGCGTGCAGTTTCGTGGAACACGCGCATCGCAAAGACCTCACACTTTGTTTCTGCTTTACGATTAAAAATTTTTTATGAGTGCTGCAAATGACCTCCGACATCTCAGTTCAGGAGATGCTTTGAGCTCAGTTCACTTTATTTCCACAGAGCAGTTTGTGAACGCAACTCTGAAGCCTGTAAAATAATACAAACTAATTATGTATAAAATAATACAAAAACACGTTCACCTCGAACCATGATTGTTTTTTCAGTGATTATCATCATCATTATAATTATTATTTTTCATTTATAATTGTTTTTATGTCTTCATTTGTATAAGTAATTTTCTGCCTGCATGTTTAGACAGATACTTGCCGGAAAATGGATGGATGGATGTGTGTGTGTGTGTATATATATATATATATATATATATATATATACACTCACCTAAAGGTTTATTAGGAACACCATACTAATACTGTGTTTGACCCCCTTTCGCCTTCAGAACTGCCTTAATTCTACGTGGCATTGATTCAACAAGGTGCTGAAAGCATTCTTTAGAAATGTTGGCCCATATTGATAGGATAGCATCTTGCAGTTGATGGAGATTTGTGGGATGCACATCCAGGGCACGAAGCTGCCGTTCCACCACATCCCAAAGATGCTCTTTTGGGTTGAGATCCGGTGACTGTGGGGGCCATTTTAGTACAGTGAACTCATTGTCATGTTCAAGAAACCAATTTGAAATGATTCAAGCTTTGTGACATGGTGCATTATCCTGCTGGAAGTAGCCATCAGAGGATGGGTACATGGTGGCCATAAAGGGACGGACATGGTCAGAAACAATGCTCAGGTAGGCCGTGGCATTTAAACGATGCCCAGTAGGCACTAAGGGGCCTAAAGTGTGCCAAGAAAACATCCCCCACACCATTACACCACCACCACCAGCCTGCACAGTGGTAACAAGGCATGATGGATCCATGTTCTCATTCTGTTTACGCCAAATTCTGACTACCATCTGAATGTCTCAACAGAAATCGAGACTCATCAGACCAGGCAACATTTTTCCAGTCTTCAACTGTCCAATTTTGGTGAGCTCCTGCAAATTGTAGCCTCTTTTTCCTATTTGTAGTGGAGATGAGTGGTACCCGGTGGGGTCTTCTGCTGTTGTAGCCCATCCGCCTCAAGGTTGTGCGTGTTGTGGCTTCACAAATGCTTTGCTGCATACCTCGGTTGTAACGAGTGGTTATTTCAGGCAAAGTTGCTCTTCTATCAGCTTGAATCAGTCGGCCCATTCTCCTCTGACCTCTAGCATCAACAAGGCATTTTTGCCCACAGGACTGCCGCATACTGGGTGTTTTTCCCTTTTCACACCATTCTTTGTAAACCCTAGAAAATGTTGTGCGTGAAAATCCCAGTAACTGAGCAGATTGTGAAATACTCAGACCGGCCCGTCTGGCACCAACAACCATG
This sequence comes from Xyrauchen texanus, assembly GCF_025860055.1. NCBI lineage: Eukaryota > Metazoa > Chordata > Actinopteri > Cypriniformes > Catostomidae > Xyrauchen > Xyrauchen texanus. The sequence continues at coordinate 37,061 of NC_068288.1, read as the reverse complement.
CCACGCTCAAAATTGCTTAAATCACCTTTCTTTCCCATTCTGACATTCAGTTTGGAGTTCAGGAGATTGTCTTGACCAGGACCACACCCCTAAATGCATTGAAGCAACTGCCATGTGATTGGTTAATTAGATAATTGCATTAATGAGAAATTGAACAGGTGTTCCTAATAATCCTTTAGGTAAGTGTATATATACATACACACACACACACACACACCACAGTTAGTTCTGGTCCTCAAATGATTGGACGAGAGACGTTCCATAAGCACTGATGGTGTGACACCATCAGCACTCCGACGCTTCACTGTGTGTATCACTCCACGTTCATGCTGTTCTAAACTAAAGTGTATCTGTTAGGAGTTACTGGCTTTATTTTTGAAATTAGATATGTTAGCCAGCAGGTGGTGGCAAAAGATAATTTTTGTGTGTAATATGAGCCAGTTGGTGATTTAAAGTGAATCCGTTAGTCATTGTTTACTTAGAACTGCGCTCCGCGATCGCTCGTATTACTAATACATTACTAAAACTAGGAAATGGCTTTAAACTGACAACTTCAGGATTAAGGCTCTTGCTGAGAGACACAACAGACTGATTTATTACAGAAATCAAGTGCTTACCTTTTATCAGAGTTTCCACATTGGATACATACTTTTTAAAATGGCGGAGGACATCGCTGTTTCTATAGTGAATGACTCTTGTGGACCGGCTACCGCAAAATAGAGGAATTACCCTGCTTGGACGTCTATTTTCCACAGAAAGCTGACAGCATCTCTGATTGGGTGTGGCAACAGGTGATTTATCTCTCTCTCTATCTCTCTCTCTCTCTCTCTCTCTCTCTCTCTCTCTCTCTCTCTCTCACTCTCACTCACTCACTCACTCACTCACTCACTCACTCAAATCCAGCCATCTATCCTTCTTTATCCAATAACTTGTTAGAAAGAGCACAAGCCGTGATACTATTTCTAAAGTTAACTTTGAATTACTAACGAAGTCTTGGACGCATAATTTGTTTTGAACCAGCAACGGCAGATTCTGATTCGTCGGTTAACCCTCTGCACGTCCTGCTGGATATTTTCGTCATTACAGCGGAAACAACTTAAAATACTCCATCATATTTGGGTATACAGATAAGTGTAAGACATCATTAGAGACTATGAAGGGTCTACTTTTATTTGTGTTCACTCACAATAACAACAAAACCTTGTGCTTTTGTAAAATATAAAGGGTGAGCTATCAGACGTCTCTGTCTCCACGAGCATATTTCTGAAACGCATCACAAAATTAACTGAAACTCCGTGAATACTTATCACACAAACATGAAACGTATGTCTAAAGAAAGCTTAAGATTTCTATTTTTAAATAAAACAATTCAAATTTAAAACAAATATTCTCCTGCAGTGTAATCTGTATGAAACAAAGCGATGTACAGTTTTTAGCTAATGTGATCACACCCACCAGCAGAGCGCACCATTCATACGCTAATGTGCTGAAGCGATCAAGGCAAATGGCAAACGCAGTGAGGTTTTATGTAAACACAATTCATTCACTTTACTGCGCGTTTGTAATGATACACAGGCGAGGAAACTCCTGGATAGTAAGGAAGAGTTAACATTTCCTCAGAAGAAGAGCAGGAATCCAGTGAACGTTTGTATTTTGAAGAGAGACTTGATCCAGCGGAGGATGCAATTTCGGACATGTCAGTCATTTAGTTTTCATTAGTTGACATGCTATTTTATATAAACATGTACATTATTTTACTAGTGGGACTGTTTCTATACTTAACAGCCAGTTCAGAGTATTGAAATTTGAAATATGTCCTAATAAGCAAGTTTTAGATGCTACATTTAAATGCTGTTTTGGCTAAAGCAGGTATTTAAATTGTATGCTGTATGATATAAACATGATATGTAATATGATATTAAAATAATATGAATGTTTATATTATATTTTATCTAGTGTTTATGCTGCCTCATTATCATCAATGCTTGTGCTTGCAAAGCTTGCTGTTCAGGTGTAAATGAGTAAAATGCAGTTTAAATATGCCCAATATCAGCATATTATAATCATGTGACACTGAAGACTGCAGTAATGATATGGAAAATTCAGCTTTGATCACAAATTGCATTTTACAATATATTCAAATAGAAAACTGTTCTTTTAAATTGTAAAAATAGTTCACACAATGTTTTTACTGTATTTTGGATCAAATAAATGCATTCTTGGTGAGCAGAAGAGACTTCTTCTAAACTTTTTTTACGGTGGTGTAGGTCTAAAATTAAGCAAAGTTTTATGTAAAGAAAATGTATAGTCAGATTACTTCTTTTAACTTAAAACTTCATCATAATCATTAAGTCTCCTCACATCCGTTCTCTGGGTGCTAAGGTGGGACGTCTATCTGCTTCCGATAAGTACTATTGAGCTCTCATCCAATGATGCACTGGAGCTCCGCAAGGACCGCCTCCCTCATTTCCATGTTGCACACAGAAAAGTAAAAATAAATACATGTATAAATAAATAAATATATATGGGAATATATAAATATGGAAATAAATATATGTGGGAATAAATAAATATAAAAAATAAATGAACACATAAATAAAAAAAATATGCAAAATAAATGAGTAAATAATTAAAAGCTAAAAAGAATAAAAATAAAGTTTAAAAATAAATATAGAAAATAATAAAGGAATAAAGTCATGAAATAATAAATTCAGGAATAAATTTAATTAAAAACTATCTATATTTGTTTTATCAAGACATTTATTCCTTTATTTATTTTTGTATTATTACATTTATTCATTTATTATTTATGCGTGTTTAGTCCTCCATATAAATCAGCACTCAGATAATATTTCATCAGTATAATTATAGTATTGGGTTTAATATATGGCATTGTAGTTTTGACTTAGTCCAGAAAACCACATCTTTTTCTTATGAAAAAAATGGAACCATGAATTTTCAGGGCTATTCTTATGGAGTTCAGGTTGTTTTCATCATAGGTGTTGCATTATAACACAGTCTAGTTCTTTGAAAGTTTGCTTTTTGGAACTTCCACAAAATCTGTGGAGTAAACTAGTGGCCCAGTTTGGCACAACATTTCAGCACGGCCATACACAGCTTGTGTTCACACTGCGAATCACATCTTAGTAATGATAATAAACACTATGATTTTAGCTGTGCCAACAGATTTTGAAACGATTAGGTAAAACATTTTAAAACGATGAAGGAAAAGGGATGAAGTCTGTTTTTAAGGTGTGGCTCCTGAGTCATGTACTGCTGCCTTATGGTGCTGCTTTATCTCCTCCTTTTCTCTTACACACATTCATGCACATACACAGCGTTTTTTCATTAGTGCATGAAGTCAAAACAAACATGTAGTGAGCAGATTCTTATTGATCTTTGTAATCAATCCTTGTTTTGGGCTCAGCCAGTTAAAGTTACTGCCAACTGAACAGAGACACAAGCTGGTTCCTATCAAAAGAATTCACAAAACAATGATAATTGTATCTTTTTCTTTTTCCTTGAAATAAACTTTTACCAAACCAAGTATCAGTGTTTCAAAGGATGAAAGAATAAAGGACAAGAATCCAGCTGTACCATTGTGCATTGTCAGGAAATATTAAGATAAAATTATAATTCTCATATCATCTGTATACTGCAAGTGATCCATTCAGCTCTCTCTATTGTGTGTGTGTGTGCCTGTATGTGCTCGTGTGTGTGAGAAAGAGAAGAGACTTAGCTGGAAACACTGGAATATCTGCCCATTTCACTCTCCACTTCCCACCTGACTGTGCAATACTACACACTGTACACTAGGGCTGGGCATCGGCAGTTACCTCACAATATGATACGAATTGCGATACTTATGTCACGATTCTATACAGTATATTGCGATACATATATCACGAGACAGATTTGATTCAGATTCACGAGCTTTCAGTTCCAATTAATTTACATTTATGCATTTGGCAGACACTTTTATCCAAAGCGACTTAAAGTGCACTTATTACAGGGACAATCCCCCCTGAGTTAACCTGTAGTTAAGTGTCTTGCTCAAGGACACAATGGTGGTGGCTGTGGGGATCGAACCAGTGACCTTCTGATTACCAGTTATGTGCTTTAGCCCACTTCACCACCACATATGGGCATATTTCTGTTATAATGTCCATTTAGCTTACAGTATAAAATAAATTGTCTTTCAGCTAATTCTGCTATTAATACAGTGGACCTTCAAACTTGGTAAATTACAGTAATATTAATTTAAATTTATTTGTTTTTTATAATTTTGGTAACATTTAACTTTTTAAAAATATACAAAGTCCATGTATTCATCAATAAATATGATGTCTCGAAATTCCATGTATTATATTGCATTTATATTTTTTGTTACTTGTTGGTTGTTTATATGCCTAATTTGTGCTTTTTAAAAAGTATTTTCAATTATATGTTTAACAAGTGCTAAAATGCTCATTAAGACCAGCGGCAGGGACTTTGACAGAAGTGTCTTGGTTGAATGGCTTCTTCACAGCATCTGTGCTATTTGCAGTTAGAATTGTGTGTTTATTTTGTTCTTTTTGATCAATAACTGACTGTAAAATACAGAAAGGATTTTAAAAAGAGACCTCAATGACAAATGGATTGTGTGGATCTCGTCTTTGGACTCGTGTCACACAAAAAACACATTTTTACTCAACACGCAGTCTCTGTGCTGAACTTCGCCTCTCGACTACTCAAACATTGGTGAGTGAAATCTGAAAGATTACCAGCAAGTGACTAATCATCACTGACATTTTTAATTTTCACACATTGTAGAGGGTTGCATATGGAATAAAAGAGCAACTTTAGGAATTTAAGAATTGACATCCGGATTGTTTAAATGAAAATTAACATTTCTCGCGATTAAGCAGAAAATCAATATTTTTGCCCGGCCATATTCTCAAATGCTTGAGATGCGCTCTCTCTTTTGTCTCTCTCTCTCGCCTCTGGAAGTGTTTGACTGCACTGAAGAACAGCACTTTGAGTTTGCACTTTGGACAACCTGCTTCTTTTTTATCAAAATGCTTGACTTAAGAACACACAAATAGTTGAGTATAAATATAGATACATGGATCTAAAGTATCAATACAATATTTTGAGAAAAAGGATCACAATATTTCTATATTTGATTGTATTGACACCGCTCTACTGTACGCTGCCTGGTGCTTTCAAATGCCGTGAACTAGAGCTGACTAGGAGCTAGGGTTGTTCTAATTTTGGCTTTAGTACAATACAAGCCCTCGGGCCCATTCTTCGTAATTTCATTAGAGAGTTATCTGGATTTTATTGTTGACGATATGACCCGATCCTGGATTGATATGATCTTTGAAGGAACATCTCGGAGTTGCTGTCATGGCAAAAGGTCTAAGTTCAAACCTGCTCAGGAGCATGCTTATTTAATGTAAACAGGATTAGATCACACCTTTATAAGCAGATGCATTACTGGAAGTCTGTATCAGCTGCTGTATTATTCTTATGAAAGCAGCCTTTTGAAGAAAAGGCACTAGTTCTTTTGATGTTTTTATTTGTTTGTCCTGTGTTTAGCAATTTTTTTCCAATCAGTTTTACCAGAGACAAACTGCTGAACATTCGGCTGCACATACCAGACAATCTTTTCCAAGTTTTTCACTATTTGGATGTTTTGCTTGACATTTTAATTGGAGGCGCAGCTGTGTTGTTTAAGAGACGCAGGTGAGGGAAGCAAGCTGGTGCGCTGGTCAGGCTTCGTCAGCGCGGCTTTTGAACAGCGGTGCGGAGAATTCATCTTGCGAATCTCTGCTCTCTTCTTAACAAACGAACAGACAACATCTCCTCACCCATACAAACAAGGACTTTTCAATCTCTTCTGCCTTGTGCTTCACAGAAACCTGGCTGTGTGAATCCATTCCGGACTGCGCATTACATCTGCTGGGCTTTCAGCTGTTCAGAGCAGAACACATCGTGGAATTAACTGGGAAAATGAGAAGCGGTGAAACATGCTTTTACGTCAACGTAAGTTGGTGTACAGATGTAACAATGTCAAAGAAGATGTGCTGTCCTAATTTGAAAGCACTCTTTATTAACTGTAAGCCTTTCTACTCGCTTCGGGAGTTTTCCCTGTTTATTCTGGTGAGTGTTTATATTCTGCCACACGCGTGCATAAATGCAGCATTGCAACAGAAGGCTGATCAGATCACAGACACGGAACAACAATACCAAGATTCAGTTATTATTATTCTTGGGGATTTTAACAAAGCAAACCTCACACGTGAACTGCCCAAACACAGACAGCACATTACATGCCCCACCAGAGATATAAATATTCTGGATCACTTTTTTCACAACGATGAAAGATGCATATCGCTCTGTCCCTAGGGCAGTTTTTGGGACTCTCTAATCACTGTGTGGTTCATCATCTTCCAACCTACTGGCAGAAACTAAATTCAGCTAAGCCTGTAGTAAAGACTAAAGAGATGTGAAGAAGAGGTGTGCCTTGTTTTCCGAAAACAAAAGACAAGGAAAGCACATGCCCAGATGGTGTTTCAACCACTTGTCTAAAATACTGTGACCAGCTGGCCCTCATCTGCACACTGATCTTCAGTAGATCACTGGAGCAGTGTCCCGTGCTGCTTCAAATGCTCAATTATCATTCCTGTCCCAAAGAAACCCAAAATCACAGGACTTAATGTCTACAGACCCATCGTTCTGAGTTCTGTGGTCATGAACTCATTTGAAAGACTGGGGTTGGCCTGCCTGAAGGACATCACTGGATCCTTTCTGTATCCCCTTCAATTTGCTTATCGAGCAAACAGGTCTGTGGATGATGGTTGCATCATATCCTGCAACATCTGGACAGACCAGGGACATATACAAGGATCCTTTTTGTGGATTTCAGTTCAGCTTTCAACACAATCATCCCAGCTATTCTCCAGACTAAATTACACCAACTCTTTGATCCAATGTCTATTTGTCAGTGGATCACCAGCTTTCTGACGGACAGGCAGCACTAGTGAGTCAGGGAATTCACTTCTAGCTCATGTACAATCAGCACTGGTGCCCCTCAGGGATGTATGCTCTCCCTACTTCTCTTCTCCCTGTATACAAATGACTGCACCGCGAAGGACCCCTCTGTCAATCTGCTGAAGTTTTCTGATGACACTACTGTCATCAGCCTCATACAAGATGACGATGAGTACATATACAGAAGGGAGGTTAAAACAACCTGGAGCTGAACACGCTCAAAACTGTGGAGATCGTTGTGGACTTCAGGAGGAACACCCCAACATTGACCCCCCCCCTCGTCATTCTAAACCGCACTGTGGCAGCAGTAGAGTCATTCAGGTTCATGGGAACTACCATCTCACAAGACCTGAAGTGGGAGACCGGAGCTCTTTAAAGGAAACAACCCGGTATATTTAATAAAGCTATAACACATTAAAACTGCATTTAAGTTCAAATAATATGGAAGCAGATCATGTAATTAACTACAAACTCCGACTCTGGCATTTCTCTGTGCGGTCAGAACCTCTAAGGGGGAGAGATTGAAACTGTACCCGGCTGATACACACTTTGTCATGGGAATGCTCATCCCTCGAGCCCGCACTTGCTAAAGCTAGATTATAATGCGATGGCTCACGACTTATTGAATCATAAAATATGTCACTGTGCATTTCATATTGTGAAGAAAATTGGCTATACGCAGCTTTATTAATAAGAGTTTTTTTTTTTTTTTTTCAGTGAGTTAAGGATGGATTGAAGTGAACCGAAAGGTGAGAGAGGGTAGTCTTCGCCCCGTATACACAGCAACAAAATACTGTTATGATTTGTTTTTGGTTTGGCTTGTTTTCCAATAAGAAATCTAAAACTAATTTAAAACGTACATTGTCTCTAGCAGCTATACTGCAGAAAAAAAAAATTTGTTATCTGAGAATGTTGAATATAATATTAAAAATACAAATATTTTAAAATATCTAAAACTCCTTTAAAAAATATGCATTCACCTTAGAAGCAGCATATTTGATATTTAGACTTGCTTTTAGAGAATAGATCATGAATATACATATAGTTTGTCTTCACTGCACTCGCAGAAGTATAACCAAGTGAAAAAAATACACATGTATACAAAATACACGTATATTTAAGAGACTTAAATATACGTATATTTAAGAGACCTCTTATAGCAAGTCTAAATATCTTACATGTTGCTTCTCAAGTAAATTGATCTTATTGAGGATTTTTAGACAATTTTAAATGGAAAACAAGACAAAAACACTCGATAACAATTGTTTTTTTTTTTTTTTATAGCGAATTTCTTTACTGATTTAAACTTAAATTATTTTCCCCCTTTAATTCAGTGAATGTCATTTAGAGGTTTTTTTTAAAAGATGATTTTTTCCTTTTTTATTGCTAGTATGTATGTATGCATGTATAATACAACCTTTTAAGCCGGAGCACAATCTGAATAATTGGTTGAGAGCTAAAGATTAATCTTAGCAATAATCACAGAATAATCGTTAGATTAATCGACTATCAAAATAACCGTTAGTTGCAGCCTTAATCCCCATTAAGCAATAATTAATGTGCAATACACAGCTTAGTCTATTTATATTTATCCAACATACCATACCACTTCTGCCATTACATTCCCTTGCTTTTTTATGTAACAGATTTGCATTTGTATATTGTACATAAGTGTGTGTGTGTGTGTGTGTGTGTGTGTGTGTGTGTGTGTGTGTATATATATATATATATATATATATATATATATATATATATATAATTTTATTTTATTAGTCCTATTTTGTATTTCTAGATATACTTTTTCTATTAATTTTTTTTTAAATGTATTATTGTATTATTGTATTGTAACTGTCTTGTTGTATTGTTTGAGCACGGAAGCTGATTCTGATTCTTCTTCTGATAATACATTTAGGATCATTATAATTTTTTGAATAATTTAAAATAAAAATAAAAGTTTTTAATAAACCTATATTAATATATGTTAATAATATGTACAGCCCATTTTGCTCATAGTCTTTTTTCAAAATGTTTCTAATTTCTTTTGTGCACAATTGTTTGTTTGTTTGCATTGACCTTGGTTCTTAGCACTCATACAGCTGTAACTCTTGTTTTTTTTTTTTTTTATTTAGCTACTAATGAGGGTTTATCACACAGATAAAAAAAAAAAATGAACTTAAGCCAACATTCTACCGACGTTTTTTTTTTTTTTTTTTTTGGGTGTTTTATTCCCCCAATGCTGGCACTTTCTAATAATTATTCAAATGAAAGACTACAAAAACATGGTCTTTCATTTCACACACACACACACAAAAAAAAATCTTAAGGTTCTTATCTGAGATGAAGTTCTGTCCCGTGAAAAAAAAAAAAAAAGAAAAGTTATGCTACTTCATGAAAACCTTGAGTGCGCTGAAATTTGTTGCTATGAGGAAAAACATTGAGTGCGTTGAAATACTTTAAATACTTAAATAATTTAAATAATTGAAATAATTTAAATACTTTAAATTCTTTAGCATTGTCCATTTCGGCAGGAGACAACAAACAAAAACAAATCCACTCCAGGCCAGCATCCTTTTTAACCCATCCTAACTTGCTTCCCAATTCACCCTAAGGCGTGAGTAAATGATGAGTTCTTACATTGAGCTTAAAACCCCAAGGTTTCTCAATGAGTCACTTTCTTGAGGTAGCCACAAAGAAACATAAGCTCCCCTACCCAAACTGACTGACTTCATGTCAGCTTTTCCCTTATATGCCAAACAGTTGAGCCTATATAGCGCCCTCTAATGGTGTGTAGTGTTTCTACACCATTCCATTCTTACATTACAAAAATAACTGTTACAGATATTTCATTCTGTTACACAGCTCAACAGATGAAAAGAACTTAATAAAAAAGTGATGTCTGCATTTGTGCCATTAGTAAAGTGTACATGATAGCCATCTGCCATAATAAAAGATCTTTTATAACTTCTGTTGTTTTCTGGCCATGTAAGAACGCAAGCTTTCAAAGACAGATTTTACAACCTCGTGCATCATGTAAGTACGTACATTGAAATAATAAAAAGAACGTTGCAAATCAAAAGTATGTGCAATAGAAAATAATGATACACATTTAAGTAATTCATAACTCTTCAGCCTTTTCTCTTTAATTTGCCTTCTTTGGCTGAGTTTCCTTTTTGAAGATTACTTTGTTTGGACGGGGTAAAATTAAAGAAATAACTTGTAGTATAAATTTTATAGGCCTGTATATTTTTTTTTTTTATGCATTTACAATGTTAGATGCATACAAATAACAAATCTCTTATTAAAGTGTATATTAAGAAATAAATACACTATGATTTGTCATTATCATATTTTTACCTAAGTTTATATCCTCATTATGTTCTGTCGTGTCACTAACCAATCACTACATTTCTGATTATGGTTTCAATTATCCATACATGTGCCCTTTTCAGTGAACACAGGAACGCACAATCATCTCAGACAACTCAATCCAGATATACTAATCAAATCCGCTCATGCATTTGAACAACAGAATTAGCTAGAGCGGAATTATCATGATTAGAAGATCTGGAATAGATCATAGAATCTAAGATGTATGAAGCTTGGCCCTCTGGTACCTCGGTATCGATACTGTGGCAATAAATAAATAGTCTCAGATTACTGATGAAATCACACAGAAGATGATTTGATTAAAAGAACTGCATAAAATCTTGCAGTTGCAAATTCTGCATTTTCCATTTAAATTTATATGCATTTCATGATTTGTTTTAATGAAATATAATCAAAACAGTGTTTGATCAAATGAATACAAAGCTTCAATCAAATAATATCTAATAATTTGTTAAAAAAATAAAATAAAATGCTGCAGTATAAATGAAACATTAATGACAAAACTGCAGTGGCACAAGGCTGCTGCTGTATGACTTGATCACAGAGTGCTGATATTCAGTACACTTGTTTTTATGGAATTGCTTATATGTAGTAATAATTGTAATAAATATAAATTATGATTATTAAAATAAAACCATTTTTATTAAATTATTGTTATTAGTATTATTGTGATTACTTTTGAATATAAAATGTTTCAATACAATAGTAATATTTTTTTCTGTCGTAATGTCTTCAGTTTCACTGCCTTTAAACAGCCTTTATTTTGGCGGAACATTTATTTTGACAGACTGTTGAGGTTTCTCCTGTGTTATTTTAATAAGGTCTGCATTATAAATGAGTTGCTGAAATACTCGTGAGCTGAGATTTCAGAGCAGAGTTTGTGTGAGTCTTCACAGACGCACGTACACTAAACAAAATGCATTGTTTATCGATAATTTTTTTTTGTGTGTGTGTGTATATATAGGATATATAAATATAAATCGAGTAAGCTGTTTATTGCACATGATTATTGCACAATTGGGCAGTTTTAAATGGTAAATGGTCTGCACTTATATAGCGCTTAGAGTTTACAAAAGTGCTTTACACTGTGTCCCAATCACTCGTTCACACACACATTCACACTCATACACCAATGGCAGCAGAGCTGCCGTGCAAGGTGCTAGCCTGCCATTGGGAGCAACAAGTTGGGTTCAGTGTCTTGCCCAAGGCCAGGAATCGAACCACCAACCCTGCGATTGGCAGCCGACCCGCTCTACCACCTGAGCCACAGCCGCCTTAACTGTTCATGAAGGTTCAAAAAGAATGTGGGCTGGTTAGGTGGGGTCCAGAGTGGTTTTTCAAGCCCTTTTCCACACTCTGGATGTTTACAGTTTTTGGAGAGTGGGCAGGGGGAACCAGTAATTTGCTCTGTAGTCCGAACTATCCTTTGTAGTGTCCAATTTGGTAGCCTAACAAAACCAGACAGTTATTGAAGTACAGAGTATAGACTCAATAAGTGCATTTACATGGACCTCAGAAAGCGTTATCCTTACCCCGAATGTGACGAATGTCCAGCTCAAAAGTCTGTAAAAACAAACTCCAACGCATCAGTCGTTGATTATTATTCTTCATTCGATTAATAAAAATCAAGGGATTGTGGTCCGTGTAAACAGTCAGTGGGTGTGAAACAGAACCGATATAAACATCGAAATGTTGAATGGCCAGGACAAGGGCGAGCGCCTCCTTTTCAATAGTGGAGTAACCTCGCTGATGTTTGTTAAATTTACGAGAAAAGTAGCAAACAGGATGCTCCACACCAGCCTGATCTAGTTGAAGGAGAACAGCTCCTGCCCCGGTGTCACTTGCATCAACAGCAAGAAAAAACGGAGTAGAAAAGTCAGGAGCTGACAAAACAGGAGAAGTAACTAAAAGTGCTTTAATTTTCTCAAAGCTCGACTGACAGGTCTCAGTCCATTTAAATGGAACTTTTGGACTAAGTAGGTCGGTTAAGGGAGAAGCGACAACAGAAAAATTTTTGCAAAAACTTCTGTAGTACCCTACCATACCCAAAAATCGACGGAGCTCACGGCGCGTGTTGGGCACGGAAAAATTAGTGATAGCCTCCACCTTAGACTCAACCGGTTGCACCTGACCGCTACCAACGATCTTCCCCAAATAGGTGACCGTAGATCGACCAAATTCGCACTTCGCTAAATTAACCGTAAGGTTAGCTCGAGACAAACGACTGAACAGCACATCGAGTTGTTCAACATGTTCTGACCAAGACGCGCTGTAAATGACCAAATCATCCAAATACGCTTCAACATTATGCATGCCTTCGATGACACGATTAACCAATCTCTGAAAGGTTGCCGGGGCGTTTCGTAAACCGAAAGCCATTACTTTGTAATGTAGGAAATGATCTGGTGTTACGAACGCACTGATCTCTTTCGCGCGATCTGACAAAGGCACCTGCCAATAACCCTTAAGCAGATCGATTTTAGTGACAAACGCAGCATTTCCAACATGATCCACGCAATCTTCCATACGAGGCAATGGATAACTATCGGGTTTCGTTACAGCATTAACGCGTCTAAAGTCAGTACAAAAACGAAATGTACCGTCAGTCTTTTTAACCAGCAAACAGGGTGAGCTCCAAGGACTAAAACTTGGCTCTGCGATGTCATTGTCGAGCATGAAGGTCACCTCGTTTTGCAACTGAGTTCTCTTTTCAGGACTCACCCGATATGCGTGCTGTTTAATAGGCAATGAATCGGCAACATCGATATCATGCTCTATTAACGAAGTACAAGAGGGAACATCAGAGAACAAATTCCCATACGTCCGAATAATACTAGTCACGTCAGCTCGTTCGGTAACGGTTAAATGTAAAAGATGTGAGTCCAAGGTTCGAATCGTCGCAGAATTTTTCAATCTTCCCGCAACCAATTTTACAGCAGGAAACTCAACATCCCCCTCAAAAGTGGTATCAACAACGTTGTCCGATATAGGACACAATGGGCGGATGAAAGATTCAGCACTGGACAGCACCCCATCCTCAGGTACATCATCACTGGACAACACCTGTCCTCCGGTCACCGGAACATCTGTCGGTGAAACAATTAACACAGCCGACTTCCTACCAGACAAATCTGGTGGTCTCTCAAAGTACGGCTTAAGCATGTTAATGTGACAAAGACGAGTTTTTTTTCTTCTGTCTTTCGTCAAAATAACGTAGTCAAGCTCACTCACCTTTTCTTTCACTTGGTAGGGACCATAATAACGAGCCTGCAATGCAGACCCAGGCACTGGCATCAGCACTAACACCTTATCGCCAGGAGCGAAGCTACGAAGTCTAGCACGACGATCAAAACGCTTTTTCATTCGTTGCTGTGAAATCCCCAAATTCTCTTTGGCCAACTCACATGCGCGGCGCAACTTGAAACGAAATCCTGAAACATAGTCAAGAATGTTGTTAGGAGTCGTATCACTAGTCCAATGATCTTTAATCAACTTTACTGGACCACGGACAGTATGCCCGAACACTAACTCGGCCGGACTAAAGCCCAACGACTCCTGCACTACCTCCCGTACTGCGAACATAACCATGGGCACCCCATCGTCCCAATCCTTTTGAAACTCAAGACAAAACGCACGCAGCATCGACTTTAAAGTTTGGTGGAACCTTTCAAGTGCGCCCTGGCTTTCTGGATGGTAACAACTTGACGTGCAGTGTTGTATATGCAACTGATCCAGAACTTGCCTAAACACACGTGACATAAAATTCGTACCTTGGTCCGATTGAATAGTACGCGGAAGGCCAAACAGTGAGAAAAAATTTACAAGCGATTTTACAATTACCTCTGGAAAACGCATTGACGTGCACATTATGGTCAGCAAATATTGATTTCCTGTCTTCGTACGGGGCAAAGGACCGACACAATCAATCATCACCCGCTCGAATGGTTCACCAATAGCTGGAATTGGATGTAACGGAGCAGGTGGAATATTCTGGTTCGGTTTTCCCGTCATTTGGCATACATGACAACTTCGGCAATAACTCGCTACATCGGTTTTCAAACCAGGCCAGAAAAAATGACGGAGGATAAAATATCCTTGCGATACATGTTCGAGCTGCTCCACAGGAACAACAGCTTCAAAGAGGGATGACGTTTTCTCATCTTTCCTCTGTTCAACAATAAGCTGCTCGCGGGACAGAGACAATTTATTAAGCCCCACAGGGTTTTCATCTCGTTTATTAACGGCGATGTCTAAACCGTCAACAGAGTCTGCACACTTAACCTCACAAAAATCTGCATTAGAGAGGAACGTATCACTCAAATCAAAATTCCACTCACTTTCTGGTTCACAAAGGCTTTTATCTTTCAGTCGCTGGATCATAGCGCGAGTAACCGCACATGAAAGAAAAATCTCAGGATATTTCTGAGCTAATACATCAACAGTAGGACCGAAAAGAGGAACATCAGTTACCTCAGGGCTAGCAAAAACTTTTCCTCCCGCTAAGTCATTCCCTAAAATAAATGTGACATCTCGAACGGGAAGACACGGTCGCACCCCAACCACAACGCGGCCAACAACAAGAGAAGACTCAATTTCAATCTCATGCAAAGTTACCTTCACAAAGCCCATTTCAAAACCCTGTACCAAAACGCTTGAACCAATAAAGCTCTCATCAGACAGCGGCAATATTCCTTCCAGAATAAAACTCTGAGCAGCGCCTGTATCACGAAGTATCTTGACTGGTTTGCGTAAACTAGCGTTACCTGCCAAAGATACAAATCCGTCCATCATGAACGGCACATACCCCTCATCTTCACACATGCCAGCTTCAGAAGCCAACAACTCCAGTCCTTCCACATGTGGCGGGGACGTCATCAATAAACCTACTGGTTTAGGAACACTCTTTTTCTTTTTGAGCACATTGCACTCAGAAATGATGTGTCCACGTTTCTTACAATAGAAACAAACAGGAGAGAACACAGACTTATCAGAACTCACCGTCACTTTATCAACAGGCAAAAGGCGTTCAAAATTACGCTGAGAAGACCGATAACTGTTATTAACTGATGAAAGCTTCGGTGCAACACTAAACACGTTCTTATGCGTAAGCACGTATTCATCAGCTAATGCAGCAGCAGCGGAACATTTCAAAACTTTTTGCTCATTCAGATAGGTTACAACGCGTTCCGGTAAGCAGTTTTTAAATTCCTCTAAAATAATCAGTTCACGGAGCTTCTCAAACGTTTCCACTTTCATGGAAGCACACCAACGATCAAACAGTGACTCTCTCGAGCAAACTCAACATAAGCCTCATCAGTTTTCCGTAAATTCCGAAATTTTTGACGATAAGCCTCGGGAACCAGTTCATACACTCTGAGAACAGATGCCTTCACCTGATCATAATCAAGAGACTCTTCGACTGATAAAGAGGAAAAAGCTTCCTGGGCTTTGCCCACAAATACACACTGCAACAACATGGGCCAAAATGTTTTCGGCCATTTCATATTGTTTGCAACACGTTCAAAAAGAGCAAAAAACGTATCTACCTCTTGCTCTCGAAAAGGAGGAACGATACGAATATTACGACCCACGTCGAAATCAGAAGTATCTGCTACACCTCTTTCGCGAGATTTCAACTCCATTTCTTTTAGACGGCACGCTTGCTCCATTTCTAACCTTTTCAGTTCAATTTCATGTCTCTCGCGATCACTTCATCTCTGTTTCTCACGCTCCCATTCTTCTCTCTCCCTCAACAAAACTCTGTCGTGCTCTTTAGCTTGCAGCTCCATTTTCTTAATCTGCATCGCAAAATCCTCGGAACTACCCTCAACTGATTCAGGATAATCCGTCATCTTTTCCTCATCACCAAAAACGCCCAGTTCATGCAATGAATCAAGAAGCAATATCTGAAACTCACGTTTGGTTATAGTCTTACGAAAACCAACCTTAAAGTGAGCAGCAATTTTCATAAGATCTACTCTGTTGATTTTAAACAGCTCATCTTGCGTCGGATCCGCAATAAAGTTCGTTAATTCAAACATGATGAAAAAAAAACGAGCACTACACGAGTCAAAATTCACACCAATCGACTGTGATTATACAAAGTTACCGAAGTAACAAATACAAAGTGTGAGCAGATCAAACAAAGCCACACAAAATTCTATCATCAATCCTGGACGAGCCGCCAATATGTTACGGCCCTTAATCTAATTCAGCTCGTTTAAATCACACAAAAGACAAGGACCGAACGTAACAAAAATCACAGGCGATTGGGTAACGTTTCTGATGTTAATCACACCATATGCTTTAATGACAGAGACAAAACACCTCATGAGATGAACAAGCAATAAATCATAAGTTAACCAAATAAACAACACAGGTAGGGCAGCTACAGGAAAAACAGGAAGCCTAAACTAACCCTATAGTTCCAGGAGAGATCTTACCTTTCTCCCGAAAAGGACTAGAACAGGTGAATCTTCCGGGCAGCTGCTTACCTTCACTGTACTAGATAAATAACAAAAAGTGTACTAAGAAAATAACACCACTACCTGGTTGAAACGAATAAACTAAAGTCAAAGAAATAATCGTTAGGATCGCTCCAGCATGGCGAGGCAAAGCAAAGAGTAATCTCGCCGCCAAGTGAGAAACCCCCAGCTGGCAATCAGGCGAGAGGGGCGGAGAGAGAGCGAGCCCCGACATCAACGCCATCACAGCTTAAATAGCAGGAACTCCCATGACGTCACTTCACATCTCCACCTACGAACTCAAAAGAAATATCACACACACTAATGGTTCAATATACCCACACGTAACAAAGTACAGAGTATAGACTCAATAAGTGCATTTACATGGACCTCTGAAAGCAGCGTATTTTTGAGACTGCGGCTTATTGAGAGGAAAGCTGTGTTCTGTATAAGTATCTTACACTTATCTCGTGTATACATGCGACTTGGTGAGAAAGCAGTGATAAATTGGTGAGAAAGCTCTTCAAAAACCTGTGAGAACTCCACTGTTTTGTGCATGTTCAGCTCCAGGTTGTTTTGACTGCACCAGACAGCCAGCTGTTCAACCTCGCTTCTGTATGTAGACTTGTCGTCATCTTGGATGAGGCTGATGATTGTTGTGTCATCTTCAAACTTCAGGAGCTTGACTTGGGTCTTTGGCTTTGCAGTCATTTTTGTACAGGGAGAATAGTATTGGGGAGAGCACACATCACTTGGGGGTGCCAGAGCTGATTGTACAGGTACATTTCCCCAGTCTCACAAACTGCCGCCTGTCTTGTCAGAAAGCTGGTGATCGATTGACATATAGAGGTAGGAAAAGAGAGCTGGGTTAATTTAGTACAGACGAGCGCAGGGTTGATGGTGTTGAAAACCAAACTGAAATCCACAAATGGGATCCTTGCATGCAATCCCACGTTGACTGCATCATCCACAGACCTGTTTGCACAGTAGGCAAACTGCAGGGGATCCAGAAGTGGTCCAGTAATATCCATTAGGTGGGCTCAAACCAGTCTGTCTCATTACTTCATGACCACAGATGTCAGAGGTGCAGTCTGTAGTCATTATATCTTGTAATCTTTGATTTCTTTGGGACTGGGATGGAGTATTTGTAGCAGCAGGGGACTTCACACTGCTCCAATGATCTGTTGAAGATCTGTGTAAAGATGGGGGCCAGCTGGTCAGCACAAGCTTTGCTTGTCTTCTGTTTCCGGAAGACTCTGCACACATCCTCTTCAAAGATCCTAAGTGCAGTTTGAGCAGCAGGAGGGAGTAGGGGTGGGGTTTGCAGGAGGTGTTAATGTTTGTCAAATCTGCAGTAAAACACATTCAGGTCATCAGCCAGTTGATGATTTCCTACACAGTTGGGGGATTAAAGTCTTTCATCCCTGTCCACACTGATGCAGTCATTAGCTTAAAAGGTGTTTTCCAGTTTTTTAGAGTAGTTCCTTTTAGCCCCTTTAATCTCATTTAGGTGCTTTCCAGCTGGCTGTACTAAAAAAAAACAGTTTTAGGTACTTTTTGTCACTTTTGCACTTGAGGAACTATAATTCCTCAGTTGTTTTTGGGGACATTTTTAGCTCCTGCTAAAAATGGGGCATATAGGGACTGTGGCAGACTGTGGGATGTGCTTTAGCCTGTGATTGGTCAAAAACCTACGATGCAAACTAGTAGCTAGCCTGCTATTCAGGCGACTGCACTAATTTTACAATTCCAACAACAAACAAATTGTTTGTTGCACCTCCTCTCATCTCTCACTCCGACTGCAGTGCAGAGCACCACATGCGGCTCACAAGGCCAGTTTAAACTGTAACCTGAAGACACAGGCTGTGTCCGAAAACTGGAAAATGCTGCCTTTGGAGGCTATATAACGATGGATGAAGGTAGGAGGAAATAAGTTACTTTATAAACTGTTCAGAGAGTCCCGTTCATCCAAAACAGCTGTTGTTTAATCTATTAACTGGTTGGGCAAATGCCTACGTTTTCCGATGCAGCCAAAGTTCATAAAGCAGCCCTAACAAAAGTGTAACTCAGAAACCCGAGTCCACTGCCGGTGTTGTTGATTTTGTTGTTGTTGCTATTAAATCGGTCGAAACTAGATGAAGTGGCTGTGGTGTTTAATTTTGTGAATGTGAATTCTCAAACTGCAACAGGTAAAATGTTTCCACGGGTGTCCCGTTCCTCTTAAGAGTTCTCATCTACTAAGGGAAAAGTACCAGGACTGTAGGTGGTAAAGGGCCTTTTTTCATTGTGTTTTTGGCCTGATTGTACAAGATTTTATCCCCACTTCAGTAAGCACCCCCTTTGGCCTGACAAAGCTGCTATAAACCATGGGTTGTCATTGTATATCAGATTCTGTGAGGGTATGTGCATTCCTACTAGGACTTATTTAACATGCAACAATGTCACAGTATCTGTGACCTCATCCAGATTGGTGTCTGCAGCTTAAACACTCCAATCAGTGCAGTCAAAGCAGGCTTGTAATTCAAACCTGACTTGGTTCGGGGCGGGATTCTGGTGCAAATTCTCTAACTCTTCTGCAAGTTTCCACTCTAGAAAAGGCTGTTCTGGGGCCGAAAACGTCGAGATTTCAGCTTGCAAGTCATTGGAAGTTTGATATAACGAACACTTCAAAAACTGGAAGAACTTCAAAGGTCTTTCAAAATAAATGTCCAGCTGAAATTAGAGCTTTATTTAACGGGATGTGTGAGACATTACAACAGAAAATTATTACTACTGTATAAAAGTGTAATAGTCAAAGTAGGAGAAATAATACTCATAATAACAGTAATATAATATGAAATTGTTATATTATTAGTATTATTATCACTAAGCATTATCACAAAAGCTGAATACAGTACTGAATATCAGCATGTCATTAAGTGTTGCTCCGTGTCTGTGACCTGATCAGCCAGCTGTTGCAGCAGGGATGTAAACATTCACCAGAGCATTTGAGGAGAACTGCTGCGGCAAGTAGAATGGCTTACAGTCGATAAAGACTGTTTCTAAAGCAGTACAGCTTTTTCTTTAACATCTGTACACCAACTACCATTGATGTAAAAGCATGTTCCATTGCCTCTCATTTTCTCTGCTGTTTGATCCGCTCTGAACAGCTGGAAGTACTGTTCGAAAGCCACGCTGTCATGTGCTCAGATAGGAGACAAAGGCAGGCCTACACACTGTCATAAAGCCTGACTGAGGCCTGTAGGAACACTCAAAGTCTGATAGCAAACAAAGGGAGTCTAAACAGACTACAGATCCCATCAAGCCTTGCTCAATTTACACCTAGGTGTGAAATTCAAACTCAACTCCTATTGTATGAAACGCCCGACAGAACGCATCCCTCAACCACGATGTCATAGACATTATAAAACCCCAGAGATGCCTCCTTATTCCTCCTAGGACCAATTCCAGAATATCAGCCACTTTAGGGGGGTGTACACTACTCCCAAAAATAGTGCAGAGCAGGTGGCGCAGCTATCAGGTGATGTTTCTTCAGTATTAATTTTCCTTAATGACAATTACTTGTCACACAAGCATGAAACATATGTCTAAAGAAAGCTTAAAATGTCTACTTTTAAATGAAACAATTCAAATTTAAAACAAATATTATCCTGCATTGTAATCCGTATGAAACAAAGCGATGTACAGTTTATCCTGGCTCAGCTAATTATCCCTAATGTGCTTACAATTTCAGCTTTTCAATACATAAGCTTTCTATTTCAGATAAATGCTGTTATTTTGAACTTTCTATTCATCAAAGAATCCTATATATATATATAAATATATATGTGTGTGTGTGTGTGTGTGTGTGTGTGTGTGTGTGTGTGTGTGTGTGTGTGTGTGTGTGTGTGTGTGTGTGTGTGTGTGTGTGTGTGTGTGTGTGTGTGTGTGTGTGTGTGTGTGTACATGCCATATATCAGATATGAAATTTTGTTCTGTTCCCAGGGGAGGGGTCTTTGTCTCCTAAGGTCAATAGTCATGACTAAAAGTGTCTGACAAAAGTTAAATGACTATATTGTTTTGTATGAATGAGTGATCAGGATGGTTTTCACATCATTTCATAGCAAAAACTCTAGGCTACAAGATTCAGTTCTCAAAAGTTCTCTTGTCAACAAATGTTTAGTATGTGGTTTATAGCTTATTTCAGTGACAGTTTTTTTTTTCTTCTAAAAAACATGCATAAACTTTATTTTCTAAAAAAATTAAAACATATACACAAATTTTGCTCATATTATTGTAGCCCAGTTTGTGTTGAGTACAGTGTTATCAGACTTTAGCCATTAATATGTTTTTAAGCAACTGAAAAAAGCACAAATGTCAAGGCATCAAAACTTCTCCATGTTAAATTAATCAGTTAAAAAAATTTTCATTACACTTAAACATTTGGTTAGATTTTCTAAATGGTGATTCATGAGACTGTCACCACAATTAGACAACATTGTGCCAAGATCGAAGATGCTAAATTGCAAATAGATTGTGAAATATTGAATGGTGTTGTCATAGTGATTCACTAAATTGGGCTCTGTAGCACATACCTTTTGAGCTATCATCACCATACTTTGTACACCTGTAAATCTCATAGAGTAGCCTATGCTGTTTAATTGTGGTTTTTGCTGGACAGTATCATCTGATGGCACACCAAAACGCCTGAGAAAAGGACAGGGTCCAAGAGCCAAACCTGTAATCTCTGAATAAACCTCAAAAATAGAGGACCAAAATGTTGTCAGATGTGGACACGACCAAAATGTGTGATAGAGACTGCCGGGAGCTTGCTTGCATCTATTACAAATGGGGCTAACCCCAGGGATTTTTTTTTTAAAGCTTGACCTTGGACATATAAAGCCGATGTATAATCTTGAATTGAATAAAACCATGTCTTGCACAAATAGATGATGTGTGAATTATTTTAGTCCATTGATCCATGCCCGTCCCCACAATGGCTACAATCGGGGCAAAGATAGTCATGGAGACTAACCCATAGTGTTTTCTAAACTGGGACCACAGCACCACAGGTTTCCGGCAAGTCTGGGGTGTATGCAAGGGAATTGATGAACACAAAAGAGCAGAAAGTGAAATCCGACAGCAAGAACTGGTTTCAATGTGTAACCAGGCAGGAATAACCAGGGTAGATGTATCCCATAGCCAGTACAATAGGCTTTTAATGTTTGCAGCCCAATAATATATTAGAACATTTGGTAAAGCCATCCCGCCTTGCATCTTAGGCCTTTTGTAAAAATAGTTTCCGGATCCTAGGCATTTTATTGTTCCAAATAAAAGATGAAATATGACTGAGAGTGAGACCTAGTAACAGACACACCAAGATAACTGAACTTATTATTTATTACTTTGAATGGTAGTGCATGGAAGGAGATTTGATTGACTGCTGTTGTAATGGGCAAGAGCTCACTTTTGTCAAAGTTGAGTTTTTATAGCCAGAGAATCTACCGAATTCTTCCAGAGTATTGAGAATATGTGAGATTGATGTGAGAGGATCAGATATAAAGAGAAAAACATAATCTGCATATGAGATTTTATGTTCCTGGTTTAATCTAAAGACCCCATTAATATCTGTACATTGCTGAATTAAGGCTGCAAGGGGCTCCATCACCAATGCAAAAAGCAATGGGGATAGAGGGCACCCCTGCCTAGTCCCGCGCTGCAGAGGAAAATACGGTGAATACACATCATTAGTTCTAACTGAAGCTAGAGGAGAGGTATACAACAATCTGACCCAGGAAATAAAAGTATCCCCGAAAACCAAACCGCCAGAGAACATAAAACAAGTAACCCCACTCCACACGATCAAAGGCTTTCTCAGCGTCCAAGGATAAAAGTACCTCTGAACACTGTGATGACGATGACGTGTAAAGAATATTTACATTTACATTTATTCATTTGGCAGACGCTTTTATCCTAAGCGACTTAGAAAAGAGGAAAAACATCAGCGAATCATCTTAGGGAGACAGTGGTACAAAAAGTGCCATATTACAAAGTTTCAATATCATCAGAATAGTATACGAAACTGATTTAAGTGCAACAAGAAATGTAAATAATTTATTTATTTATTTATTTTTTTAGTGACCGGTTAAGTGCTTTTGGAAAAGATGTGTTTTTAGCCGTTTTTTGAAGATAGAGAGTGAGTTAGCTTGCCGGATTGAGTTGGGATGGTCATTCCACCACCGTGGTATGATGAAACTGAAAGTCCGGGAAAGTGTTTTGGTGCCTCTTTGTTTTGGTACGACAAGGCGACGTTTCTTAGCCGACCGCAGGCTTCTGGTGGGAACGTAGCTTTGCATAAATGTTTTTAGGTATGCTGGAGCAGACCCAGTGACTGTTTTGTATGCCAGCATCAGGGCCTTGAATTTAATACGTGCATGAACCGGCAGCCAGTGGAGAGAGACAAAAAGTGGTGTAACATGTGCTCTCTTAGGTTCATTAAAGACCAGACGTGCTGCTGCATTCTGGATCATTTGGAGAGGTCTAATAGCACATGCAGGAAGGCCTGCAACGAGAGCGTTACAGTAGTCCAGTCTAGTTATGACAAGGGACTGAACGAGCAGTTGTGTGGCATGTACAGAGAGGAAGGGTCTTATCTTCCTGATATTGTAGAGTGTAAATCTACATGATCTTGCAGTTTTTGAAATGTGGTCTGTGAAATTTAGCTCATCATCAATGGTTACCCCTAGATTTCTGACCGTTTTGGAAGGCGAAACTGTAGTTGGACCCAGCTGCACGGTGATGTTGTGTTCAACAGCAGGGTTGGCTGGAAAGACAAGGAGTTCGGTCTTGACTGGGTTGAGTTGAAGGTGGTGTTCCTTCATCCAGGCTGAGATGTCTGCCAGACAGGCAGCGATTCGAGCGGTCACTGTGGTGACGTTGGGCTGGAAAGACAAGTAGAGTTGCGTGTCATCAGAGTAGCAGTGGTAAGAGAAACCATGTGACTGGATGATGGGTCCCAGTGATGTGTATATGGAGAAGAGAAGTGGCCCAAGCACTGATCCCTGAGGTACCCCAGTAAGTAACTGGTGTGGCTTGGACACTTCCCCTCTCCAGGCTACCTCAAAGGACCTTTCTGAGAGATAAGAGTTGAACCAGTCAAGCACAGTTCCAGTGATGCCCAGTTTAGAGAGGGTGGAGAGTAGGATCTGATGGTTGACTGTGTCAAAGGCAGCAGAATCAGAACGGATGATCTGGATTCAGCTTTCGCCTGTCTCAGCGACTCAATGACAGACAGCAGGGCAGTCTCAGTGGAGTGTCCACTTTTGAAGCCTGACTGATTGTCATCCAGAGGCTTGTTCTGTGAGAGATAGGCGGAGATCTGATTGAAAACTGCCCTTTCAAGTGTTTTTGCCATGAATGGGATGAGAGAGACTGGTCTGTAGTGTTCTATCTGTGTGGGGTTAAGTGCAGGTTTTTTCAGCAGTGGGGTTAATCAAGCCTGCTTAAATGTAGTGGGAAAAGTGCCTGCAAGAAGGGATGTGTTAATTATGTGTGTAAGTGCTGGTAGGATGGACGGAGAGATGGCCTGGAGAAGGTGTGATGGAATGGGGTCAAGGGAACAGGTTGTGGGGTGGTTGGAGAGGAGGAGTTTAGGGACCTCAGTGTCAGTTAAAGGAGAGAACATAGGGAAAGAAGGGTTGCATACAGGAGCCAGGTGTTTGACAGGGTGTGGTGCAGTGAATGTATTGCTGATGGCTGTAACCTTATCAGTAAAAAATGTGGCGAATATATCTGCTGTCAGGTGGTGGAGGGGGAGGGCAGAGAAGTGTGTTAAATGTTCTAAACAAGCTACGAGTGTCTGTGGTGCTGTTGATCTTGGTCTGGTAATATTACATTTTTGCAGTTTTTAACGTTATTTGAAAAAGTTGCAAGCAGAAGCTGATATTTACCTAGATCAGCTGGATCTTTAGATTTCCGCCATCTCCTCTCAGCTGCCCTGAGATCAGTCCGATGTTCATGAAGGACGTCAGACAGCCAGGGGCTGGGTGGTGTAGTCCGTGCTGGTCTAGAGGAGAGGGGACAGATGTTGTCTAGACAGGTTGTTAAAGTAGAGCTAAGTGTGTCTGTGGCAGTGTTTACATCAAGCATGGAAAATACATTTATTGTGGGAAGAGTGGCAGAGACATCAGTGGAAAGGCGAGAGGGTGAGAGGGAACGGAGGTTACGGCGAAAGGAAACCAAACGTGGGGTCGGTTTTACAATGGATGGGAGAATCATGTTGAATTAAACAAAGTAGTGATCAGATACATGTAAAGGTGTAACAAGAATATTAGAGGTGATACAGTTACGTGTAAAAATGAGGTCCAGTAGGTTGCCCGACTTGTGAGTTGCTGTGGTGTGTAGTCTTTCCAAGTCAAATGAGGCCAGAAGAGTATTCAGTTCAATGGCCTGGGGTTTGTCTTGGTGTATGTTGAAATCGACAAGAACCACAAGTGGCCTGCCATCCTCTGGCAAGTAGGACAGCATGACATCCAATTCCTCAAGAAAGCTTGTCAGCTGACCTGGGGGGCGATGGATGACAACAACATGTAATTTTGTGGGTTGAATTGTAGTAATAGCATGGAATTTAAAAGATGTATTGTTACATAGTGAAGCTTGTGGTGAAAAAGTCCAGTTATTATGAATGAGCAAACCTGTTCCCCCACCCCTACCAGTATGTCGAGGGGTGTGGGAGAAGGAGAAGTTGTTGGAGAGAGCAGCAGGTGTTGCTGTATCCTCAGGACGTATCCATGTCTCCGTCAGTGCCAGGATGCTGAGGGTGGACTGTGTGGCGAAAGCTGGGATGAAGGCAGCTTTGTTCACAGCAGACTGGCAGTTCCAGAGTCCAACTGAGAACGAGAGTGGCGCAGGTGTAGAAGTGCAAAGGGGCCGTAGGTTGTGTGGGTTGCGTTTTGTCTTGCATCTGTATCTTGTGAACGGTCTACAACAGATAACAGGGATGTGCTTGAAGGCATGTGTTATTAGTGAACTAGACCAGTGTTTCTCAACCTTTTTGGAGTATTGGACCCCCATAATATCTGAAACCAGCCTCATGGACCCCTCTACCCCTGTTCTCACCCGCCATCCACTGTTTTCTTTCCAATCACAATGATTTTCACAGTTAAACGCTATGAATGCAATATCAGTGAATGCAAGTTAAGTAAATAATCATTTTTTTTAATGACTGGCAACTAGAATGAATCGCATCTGGCCATTTAATTTGATTGCATTGAAACGGCACAACACATTACACAATCGCAACAACATTGTCAATTTCAGAACAATATTCTACTGCATTCTGTAAAACATCACATGTCCATTAATGTCCAATTTGAGATTAATATTTTAACAACATCCATTTGAATGTTACTTTCTTTTGTAAACTTCTTTTGTACACACACTTAATACTAAAATTTCATTCTACTGCATTAAAATTACACAACACATGCTTCATATACAACCAATTCTTTGGAACAATATTCTCTTTCAACACATGGAACAGTTTCAACACTGCCATCTATGTAATTTGACTTTAACTTTTTAACATGTCCATCTGAATGTTATTTTACTTGAATCTTTTGTTTAATGTGAAATTTGCGCCTGTTTATCACAAATAAGCTTGTGCATCCTGGGGTGAAGTGTAGCAACAGCAGCAATAAGGTTCCTCTCCAAGCTGAGTCTGTTTCTCTGTTTTGTCTTTGTGTGCCATGGCTGAAAATGTGACCTCACACAAATAGGTTGATCCAAAAGGCAGCAGTTCATACAGAGCATGTTTCCCAACATCAGGGTACTCCTTTTCAACATTGCACCAAAACTGTGTCAGTGATGTTTCTGAAAACATTATTTTCAAACCCCTATCTGAGGACACATCAATAAGTCTTTCCTGGAGAGTAACAGGAACGGTCTGGGTGCAGGTAGCCACAAAAGGGTTCCTTATCCAGTCAAGTGCAGAATTATGAACCTCAATGTCAGGAAAATATGATCTGAACTCAGAGGAAAGTTTGTCCAAGTGTGCCTGTACTGTCTGCAGAATGCTCACTTTTTCAGCTCTCACATTAACAAGGCACATGTCCAGCTGAGGGAAACTACTGACATCCCCATTCTGGCATTTCCGACACCAGAGCTCAATTTTCTTCATGAACCCTGAAACTCGATCATACAGGTGTAGGACAGTTGTGTCTTTACCTTGCAATTCCAAGTTCAAGTCATTCAGCCTGCTGAAAACATCTGCCAGGTAAGCTAAATATGCCAGCCAGCTGTTGTTCTTCAGCAGTGGTGCAAGTGAATGCAAGTGCTCAGAGAGAAAGTCACTGACTTGATCCCGTAACTCAAACAGTCTCTGGAGTGTTTTCCCCCTTGAGAGCCAGTGTATATCAGTGTGAAGCAACAATTGCTGGTGTTCAGAATTTGCTCCATCACATAGTTTTTCAAACAGTCTGGCATTTAGAGGTCGGGATTTGATGAAGTTTATGATTTTAACAGCATCATTAAGGACTTCGTGTAATTTGGGGCACATACGTTTTGAAGCTAAAGCTTCCCTGTGAATTATGCAGTGAACTGTCTTAATGCCAGGGTTTACCTGTTTTACGCGTGCGAGGAATCCACGGGTGCGCCCCTTCATTGATGCTGCACCGTCCGTGCAGATATGTGAGCAGCGCTGCCAGTTCAACGAGTGCTCCGTGAAAAAGAATCCACAACATTAAAAACATCCTCGCCGGTGGTTCTGGCCAGCATTGGCTTGCAGAAAAGAATATGTTCGGTGATATTATCTGTGTCCTTGAAGCGAACAAACGCTACCAGTTGTGATTTGCCACTAATGTCAGTTGACTCGTCTAATTGTAAAGCAAAACAGTCAGACCGCTTTAATTTCTCCACCACTTGCGCAAGGATATCCGCGAGACATATCATCAATCCGACGGCATACAGTGTCGTTGGATAAAGGCACCGTTTTAATTGCATCTGCTGCCTTCTTGTCTAACATTGTTTCTGCTAGGATGGCAGCTGCTGGCACAATTAATTCCTCAGCAACTGAGTATGGTTTTTTCGATTTGGCTACAAGCAAAGATACCTCATATGAAGCAAGCAGGGAAGAACTGGTCATCTGTGTTGCCTCTTTTAGTGTGTCTTGACTTTTCCGAAATTCAGAAAGTCTTGACTTTTCCGAAATTTTTCTACTTTTTCTGTAGAAAAAGTCTGCAGATTTACCTACATATTAAGCATGTCTCGTTGTCAGATGTCGCTGTAAATGGGATGGTTTCATTGCGTGGTTGGACAGGACCTCACCACACAGAAAACATAATGGCTGTGGAGGCTCAGTCGTTGTTGTGGTAAACCCAAACATTTTGTAACTGTCTTGATGTTGACGTGCTTTTGTTCTGTCCTTTTTAATTCGCTTTTCTGGTGGGCTGGAATTTACTTGTCTTGTGTCAGACCCGCTGGTAGATGGCCCATCATTTTTTTTAAGCCACCTGTCCATGATTGCTGCTCTCCCCTATGCGACAGTTCTCTAACTGAAATCAACGCGCTGTAAACTGGCTAAATTGAGTAAAATGGCGGCAAATCGTGGCAAAAATAAAAACGCACATGAGGTCATTTAAAATAATTTGTAATTTCAACCTTAATTCTGGTTTTAGTAATACTAAAGTAAACAATAAAGCTAAAAAATAAATTTAGGATATTTTAAAAATATATATTTTTAAATGTTTTTTCGGACCCCCTGCAATAATGTCACGGACCACTAGGGGTCCGTGTACCCCCGGTTGAGAAACACTGAACTAGACATGTTAGAATGTATGTAGAAGTAAAATAATAAAAGAGATAGAATAGAAAAATACTTAAGTGCTTTGGTGAGTGGAGCCTTGTCGGTGTCCTTGCTCGGTGGACTCGCACAGGTAGACTCGCTGGTCTTTACTCAAGTAGGTCTTCACACGAGGAGGGCTTTACACGAGGGCCACCACTTCCGCTGCCGCTTCCGTGTCAGCATTAAGTCCAATAAATACACACTTTTACGAGCCGTTCAATGGAAAAAAGCAGCCACGCCTTAATGCTACTTAGCACAACAAAGCTAGTCACCTGGTCACCTGAAACTGAAACTCAGGGTTGCGCGGGAACAAACGCGACTTCTGTACAGTGCAAATAAATTATGCTGCACTTTAGCAATAAATAATAAATAATTGTCTTTTCATAAAAGACAATGCAGAAGGAAGGAACAATTAAGGGGATCATTTTTAAAGGGATCATTTTTTTGTTTCAGTACCGACTTGGTACCGGTATTTTTGACAACACTAATTAGAAGATCTATCCAATAATGGGTTGATTACACAATTAAAATCACCAGATAAGATCAGCTGGTGGGTGTCTAAATGTGGTATAGTTGACAGGAATGTGTTCATGATTTTAAAGTCATCCCAATTTGGGGCATAAACGCAAGCAAGTGTCACAGGTATGTTATGAAGTTTACCCACTACAATAACAAAACCATTAGAATCAGAAATGGTTTCAGATACTACAAATGGTATGGATTTGCGAATCAATATCCCAGCACCCCTGGCCTTACTCTGAAAGCGGGAATGGTATTCTTGTCCAACCCAACCCCTCCTCAGACTAATGTAGTCCGAGCTATGCATGTCTCAGTAAGAAAGGCTATATCGTTTTTTTAAATGCTTAAGATGGGCAAGTATCCTGGTACGTTTAATAGGATGATTGAGTCCCTTCACGTTCCAATTAGTAAAGTTTGACAGCCCACTCCCCCTAGAGTTTGTGCCCAAATTAGCTATGGTCATCTAAAAACAAGATATTAACTGGGCATGACACTGTCTATCAAGTGTAATAGTAAGTGGACTCTCTGACTCTGGGGAAAAAAAGTAAAACAAAGAGAGGGAACCAAAATATAATATTCAACATGAAAAAACACTCACCCCCCCCACCCCCCAGCATT
The DNA here is from genome assembly GCF_025860055.1 of Xyrauchen texanus. NCBI lineage: Eukaryota > Metazoa > Chordata > Actinopteri > Cypriniformes > Catostomidae > Xyrauchen > Xyrauchen texanus. Next base: position 7,220 of record NC_068288.1, on the reverse strand, counting down.
ATCCCAAACAAAGTACATAAACCCCAGGGCGAAATGCCCAAAATTCATTGGCTTGGGTCTCTAGCTAAAACTCTGCCAACCCAAAGCTCAGCAGGCAACACAAGTAGAAAGATAATTAAGCAGTGCAAAATACCATGTGCTGAAAAAGTAGCATAGTATTGCAAACTTGGCACTGTAATGGTTTTTGAAGAGGGAGAAGAAAAAATATATACCGACATATACATATACAGTCAGTCAGTCAGTGAGGGACAAAAGTATTTGATCCCCTGCTGATTTTGTACGAATCCCCACTGACAAAGAAATGATCAGTCTATAATTTTAATGGTAGGTTAATTTGAACAGTGAGATACAGAATAACAACAAAAAAATCCAGAAAAATGCATGTCAAAAATTTTATAAATTGAATTGCATTTTAATGAGGGAAATGAGTCTTCGACCCCTCTGCAAAACATGACTTAGTACTTGGTGGCAAAACCCTTGTTGGCAATCACAGAGGTCAGAAGTTTCTTGTAGTTGGCCACCAGGTTTGCACACATCTCAGGAGGGATTTTGTCACACTCCTCTTTGCAGATCTTCTCTAAGTCATTAAGGTTTCGAGGCTGACGTTTGGCAACTCAAACCTTTAGCTCCCCCCACAGATTTTCTATGGGATTAAGGTCTGGAGACTGGCTAGGCCACTCCAGGACCTTAATGTGCTTCTTCTTGAGCCACTCCTTTGTTGCCTTGGCCGTGTGTTTTGGGTCATTGTCATTCTGGAATACCCATCCACGACCCATTTTCAATGCCCTGACTGAGGGAAGGTACATGGCCCCGGTCATCGTCCCTTTGATGCGGTGAAGTTGTCCTGTCCCCTTAGCAGAAAAACACCTCCAAAGCATAATGTTTCCACCATGTTTGATGGTGGGGATTGTGTTTTTGGGGACATAGGCAGCATTCCTCCTCCTCCAAACACGGCGAGTTGAGTTGATGCCAAAGAGTTCGATTTTGGTCTCATCTAACCACAACACTTTCACCTAGTTCTCCTCTGAATCATTCAGATGTTCATTGGCAAACTTCAGACGGGCCTGTACATGTGCTTTCTTGAGCGGGGGGACCTTGCGGACTCTGCAGGATTTCAGTCCTTCACGGCGTAGTGCGTTACCAATTGTTTTCTTGGTGACTATGGTCCCAGCTGCCTTGAGATCATTGACAAGATCCTCCCGTGTAGTTCTGGGCTGATTCCTCACCGTTCTCATGATCATTGCAACTCCACGTGGTGAGAACTTGCATGGAGCCCCAGACCGAGGGAGATTGACAGTTCTTTTGTGTTCCATTTGCAAATAATCGCACCAACTGTTGTCACCTTCTCCCCAAGCTACTTGCCGATGGTTTTGTAGCCCATTCCAGCCTTGTGTAGATCTACAATCTTGTCCCTGACTTCCTTGGACAGCTTTTTGGTCTTGGCTATGGTGGAGAGCTTGGAAATCTGATTGATTGATTACTTCTGTGAACAGGTGTCTTTTAAACAGGTAACAAACTGAGATTAGGAGCACTCCCTTTAAGAGTTACCTGTATAAAAGACACCTGGGAGACAGAAATCTCTGATTGAGAGGGGGTAGAATACTTATTTCCCTCATTAAAATGCAATTCAATTTATAACATTTTTGACATGCGTTTTTCTGGATTTGTTGTTATTCTGTCTCTCACTGTTCAAATTAACCTACCATTAAAATTATAGACTGACCATTTCTTTGTCAGTGGGCAAATGTACAAAATCAGCAGGGGGCTCAAATAATTTTTTCCGTGTGTGTGTGTGTGTGTGTGTGTGTGTGTGTGTGTGTGTGTGTGTGTGTGTGTGTGTGTGTGTGGATGGATGGATGGATGGATGGATGGATGGATGCTATTTCTTGACGGAGGGCCCCGTTTGACTATTCATTTTCGTGCTCAAAGATTCAATCACCGTCTTGGCTTGGCCACTCTTTTTGGCCTTGTCGCGACTAGCCATTATTAAAAGATAAGAATAAGTGTAAACGTTCTTTCGTAGCCCAAATTATTTCAAAGGGTGACCTCGTAATACTTTTGTTTTGTATATTGCACGCTGAAATTACTGTATAAATGAAAGTTGCCTGCAGAGCTCAGGACTTCGCAGCCTCACATGTTGAACGTCGACCGGAATTCGCGAAAAGATTTTTGATGTATCGAACGGTGTTGCCATGGCGAAGTAATAAAATAATGTAAAAAAATTGAATAAAGAAATGTCTCATCTTCTGCATGCATGGAGTGGTTTTACATCAAAATTGCAGGCTGATCACATTGATGTGGCTATTGTGGGTCAAGCCCATAGCGCCACCAACTGATAGAAAGAAATGAAATATCACTATTATGTTAACCTGAATTGCTTTAAAAAAGATATTAAAAAAATACATTTTGTTCAAACTTTTTTTGAAGACATTGCAGATTTAAAAATCTGAAGGGATTCTTGATATCTTAAATACCGTTGCCATGGCAATGCATTACATCTCATTCCTTTTTTATATATTCACATCTCATTCCTTTTTTATATATTATATATATGTTTTGAGATATTTAGCATGTTTGAATTTTAAACATTTAAAATCTGATTTTTTTTTTATGTAGATAAAATAGAATAAAACCCAGGTCTGAGTGGCAATTACAAGAAATATTCAACAGCGGTCAGCCAAGCTCCATGAATGATTTCTAAAATAAAACTGAGAAGATTTTTCATGTCGTGTCCATCTTTCGTTGATTATGTATATGAAGTATGTGTAACTACATTCTTCAGTTAACTATATTTCTAATTTCCTGTATTAAACATCTCCAGTTCTTGAGTTGGACTTTTTCATCTGATCTGTGTATGTTTTGATTGCCTTGATCCGGCGCTGGGATGTGCTATTTTGAATTTCTGATAAATGTTTGTTCTGGCTGTTATCAGGGTCGATTAGTGTCAGCAGTTTTTTCTGCAGCTCGTGCTTTTTTCCAGGAAATGAAAGTGAATATGTCCCCATTTTGATTGCCTTCTTAGCCATATTGTTTGTGTGTATTTAGAGCATGTGTTTGGTCTTTCTCTTTTTCTTTTTCTCTCTCTCTCTCTCTCTCATAATCGCTCTCATGTGTGGGGTAACCAAGTGAGGTGATTGTTAATGTCCAGCACCCAGTGTGTTTCCTTCCTATATAAACTGAGTTTTTCAAGGCTGGGTTGTGCGATGAGTGTTCGTGGGCTGTGCCATCTTGGTCACCAATGCTCTGGTGCAAACTCCTTCTGCTGGAGCAGAGAGTTTGTGTTTGTCGCTGTCTGAACTTCGGAGGTCGCTGGGTTTATTTATTTGTTCAAATAAAGAATGGTCAATAAATGTGTATGTTTCCGCTACTCTCGTCTCCCCGCATCATTTATTGCATTTTATTTTTAAAGTGTAACACCCATCCACTAACATACAGATGCAATCTTTGTTTATTACAATAACACTTTATATTTGGGTGAATTAGAAACCATAACCTCTAAAAACTAGACATAAAAAGTAACCACTAGACAAATCAGTCATGGTCTTGATTAAATTGCTGATATGTGTTCATCTACTAACAAATTCCCAAAACTGATAGTGGCAGATGTAAAGATTAAATTACCACATAATATTTAATATCTATTTGAGTGATTGAATAGGTCATTAAGAGCGACTATTTGTCAAAATAGGTGATTTAAATTAATCTCTTATTGTGCATTATAAAAAATTATATTCATGAGTTTTGCAGCACTGCCACCCAAAGTACAATTTTCCTTGAGTGTATTTTTATTTAGAACTAACTTTGTGTTAATGTTCCCTTTTAAATGGCTTATTCCAGCTGTTACAAAGTTGATTGGTCAACAGGATTTTATTAGCAGAATAACATTGGATATGCATGCATTCTCCATCCGTTGTGTACACATCATTTAGTTCGCCGATGACACGACCGTGGTGGGTCTCATCAGCAAGAGCGACGAGTCAGCATATAGAGAGGAGGTGCAGCGGCTAACAGACTGGTGTAGAGCCAACAACCTGTCTCTGAATGTGGACAAAACAAAAGAGATGGTTGTTGACTTTAGGAGAGCACAGAGTGACCACTCTCCACTGAACATCGACGGCTCCTCTGTGGAGATCGTCAAAAGCACCAAATTCCTTTGTGTTCACCTGGCGGAGAACCTCACCTGGTCCCTCAACACCAGTTCTATTACCAAGAAAGCCCAGCAGCGTCTGTACTTCGAAGGCTGAGGAAAGCACATCTCCCACCCCCCATCCTCACTACATTCTATAGAGGGACTATTGAGAGCATCCTGAGCAGCTGCATCACTGCCTGGTTTGGGACTTGCACCGTTTCGGACTGCAAAGCCCTGCAGAGGATAGTGAGGACAGCTGAGACGATCATCGAGGTCTCTCTTCCTTCCATCAAAGACATTTACAAAAAACACTGCATCCGCAAAGCAACCAGCATTGTGGATGACCCCACATACCCCTCACATAAACTCTTTACCCCTCACATAAACTCTTTACCCTCCTGCTGTCTGGCAAGAGGTACCGAAGCATTCGGGCCCTCACGGCCAGACTGTGTAAGAGCTTCTTCCCCCAAGCCATCAGACTCCTCAATACTCAGAGACTGGTTTGAAACACACACACACACACACACACACACACGCACACACGTGTCCTGAGTTGCACTTTAATTATTGTCACTTTTTACCTGGCTGCTACCTCAATAACTGCTATGTGCATAGAACACTATCTCATAGTATGTTATATTTACATTTGGCATTTTTAGAAACTCATCTTTTTGCACTACTGTGTACTGGTCGGCGCTGCACTGTCTCTCACTGTGCCTATTGTCCTGTTAATTTTTAGTAATGTACTGTCCTGTACTTTTTGCACACGCTTGCATGTGCACTTTATATAGGTATGTTATTTAGTCTGTGTAGTCTCATGTGGTTCTGTGTTTGTCCTATTTTTTTTTATGTAGCACCGTGGTCCTGGAGGAATGTTGACTCGTTTCACTGTGTACAGTACTAACTGTATATGGTTGAATGACAATAAAAACCACTTGACTTAAAAAAAAGTTTATCCAGATTTCCAGTTTTGTCAAGCTAAGGAACATTTGGAATTTGTTGATGTGTTTATTAGACAATGTAAAGGTATTCTGGAGATTTTGTTTTTTTTATGTTGGCTAATCAGTAAAACGGCCCCTCAGTGTAAAAATCCCTGTTCAAGTGTAATAAAATGTGATTAGAATTTGAAGTGCTATTAATATGGTAGGTTACAAATCTGAAAATGGCAATATATGCTGAACACTTGGATGCTGAAAGTAAGTGTTCATAAATGTATTTACTGCAAAGCCTTCTCTGCTGGCATTACCTGCCTAATAAATAAATAAATAAATAAATAAATAAATAAATAAATAAATAAATAAATATATTTTCATTCTCATTGACCTTTTTGCCTATGCATTTTCAATCGCTTTCAGCCACTAATTAATCTACAAACGAATGGCAAAATTCTTTTTTTAAATTATCCAATCACAAATTATTCCTTGATGCTTTTAAATCAAAATGTGACAACTGTCACAAATCGCAAACAGAAGCCATGCTCCTTAGCCGAAGCAGCAAGTGAGTCTGTGCTCCACCCCTTCAAGCCTTCAGAATCACTCAACATTGCAAGTGTATGGGTATCTAAAGATTCATGTCAGATTCATCAGCCAATCAAATTTATTTATTTGTTCTTGTGGGTGTGGTCTTTATGATATGTCCCAGTCCAGGCCTTGAGTGACGCAAGAACAGAACTGGCGAGAGAGATGGCAAACAGGAATGTAACCGCACCTCTACAGAGGGGCAACCAAAAGACACACCAGCATGCTCCAACTGCACAAGAGAGCACTGTTAATATGACAATGAAAAATAAATGGGCAAATAACGAGATGACACACAAGGAATATGTATGGAGTGCAATTAGTGTGACGTAGATTGTAACTGGCGAGCAAATCATTGCTTTGATCAGCATCTCCCCAAGATGATCACCCGCTGATCGCGTGCCGGCTCCTCCTGTAAGACACGAGGGAGAGAAAACACAACAGTATGAGCCAGCACAAATGCCGGAACCATGACAAATAGATGTTTGTTGGTAACCAGCTGGTAATCTATGCTTTGAATAATTATTCTATGGGCGAACATGCAGTATTCTAACCTAATTTACATGCAGTAGCCCAACATTAATTTAGAGGCTATTTAAACCGTCTTGCGTATGAATAACTAATGCAGACTCAGTTAATTTTCTTAATTTATTTTGACAGGAAACTGAGGAAAAAAATGCAACAAAAGAATTGCAAGGAAATTACAAGCCTAAATGACTTCTCACATCAAGACGATCATAGTGCCACTACTTTGAAAAAGTTCTCTTACATTTACCCAAATTGCTTAAATTGTTTAGACACTGCTGATAGAAAATTTTGAAGGGATGCTTGATAGCTTTAATAGTGTTGTCATGGTAATGGATTAAATTACATGAAGTTGTAGACAAACTGGAATGATGGTATATATCTATTACACGTTGTGTGTTTGGGGTTTAAGTTTACATTAATGTTGAGTTGTTGCTGTGTCCATCATGATATGTTTTCCAAAAGCCACAGAGTAGAAATGGACCCATGGTGCTTGGGCCGGTCATCGTTGCTTGCAGCTATATTTTCAGATTATTTTGATCTTGGTAGGGGAACCTGGCAAGGTTGTCTTCTCTCCCTTGAGATGTGGTGTTTAAACTTTTACTCTACACAGATAACATTATATTATTTGTCTTCAACCCTAGAAGATCTATGCCTAGCCTCCACAAAATTATTAATTCTTTCTCCAAATTTTCGGGATACAGGGTGAATTGGTCTAAATCAGAAGCCCTGAAAGCATATTTACTACATATTTAATACAGCTTTCCAACCTGGTACCTTTCAATGGCCCAATCAAGGCATTACACATAAAATAAAAACTATTAGGCATGTTATTTCCAGCTAATTTGAGAGATTTAGTTAATTTTGACAAATTAATGAAAGTTCTCATATGTCAATGTTATAAAAATGTATTTAAAATTTTTTTTTTTACTGAAGTTTCTCCCTCTAGAAGTTCCTCTTTTTTAATTTTAAACAATTTGATTTGGAATGATAAATTACCTTGGTATGGTCAGTAAGTTACATTTGACAAAGGAGGTTTAGGCCTCCCT